>NC_030981.1:236504-236751 GCF_001298625.1 Saccharomyces eubayanus
TCAGTGGAAACAATGCTTGATGATGGAGTGAATACGCTAGTGGAAGCGTCAGTGGAAACAGTGCTTGAGGACTGGCCAACAAAGCCAGTAGAAGATTCAGTTGCAACAGTGCTTGAGGACTGGCTAACAGAGCTAGTAGAAGATTCAGTGGCACCAGTGCTTGATGATGGGTTGAATGCGCTAGTGGAAGCGTCAGTGGCAACAATGCTTGATGATGGAGTGAATACGCTAGAAGAAGTTTCAGTGG
>NC_030981.1:237826-258576 GCF_001298625.1 Saccharomyces eubayanus
CAGTGCTTGAGGACTGGCTAACAGAGCTAGTGGAAGCTTCAGTTGCAACAGTGCTTGAGGACTGGCTAACAGAGCTAGTAGAAGATTCAGTGGCACCAGTGCTTGATGATGGGTTGTATGCGCTAGAAGAAGCGTCAGTGGAAACAGTGCTTGAGGACTGGCTAACAGAGCTAGTGGAAGCTTCAGTGGCAACAGCGCTTGAGGACTGGCTAACAGAGCTAGTAGAAGATTCAGTGGCAACAATGCTTGAAGATGGAGTGAATACGCTAGAAGATGCTTCAGTGGCAACAATGCTTGATGATGGAGTGAATACGCTAGAAGAAGTTTCAGTGGAAACAGTGCTTGATGATGGGTTGAATGCGCTAGTAGAAGCGTCAGTGGCAACAGCGCTTGAGGACTGGCCAACAGAGCTAGTGGAAGATTCAGTGGCAACAATGCTTGATGATGGAGTGAATACGCTAGTGGAAGTTTCAGTGGCAGCAGCGCTTGAGGACTGGCCAACAATGCCAGTGGAAGATTCACTCGTGGAAATACTAAAATGATCAGTTGCAGGTTGGCCGGCCGTGCTCGAAGAAAATAGAGAGGAGCTCACCTCTTGTCTACTCGTACCCGAGGAGTGACCTACAGACGTACTGCTAGATTGTTGTACGCTACTACTCAAAGAAGTGCTCATAGTGTGACTGGACGCTTTAGTAGAGGAGGTAATTGAAGATTTAGCACTTGAATGACAGTTTTTCTTACCGATTGGAAGTCTTTGGAAACTTTTAAAGTCAGGAATCGGTTGAGGAGGAATACATCCAGGATACCCTGATAGTGTTCTCTTCTCTGCTTTAGTACGTAAGACACCACCACTGAATGGTCTGCCGTTCTGCCACAGTTGGGTAGTAACCTGAGTGTAGGTCATGGTAAATTGATCACTTGAATATCCAGATCCAACATCTAATTTATATGTACGACCTACGGTTGCTACGGTTAATATTCCATTGGAAAATGATGTAATTTTTGGATTACTATCGTGGAACCAAATTGAGGTCTTACTATTAAAGTTTCTGATTTTTAACGAAGTAACTGGGGGATTCTTACTAAAAGGGTCTGTAGAACCTCCTAATACTATGGCATTAGGATCTGATGACAAAACGATGGTCTGGTCCTCCACTGTTATGTTATCCAAATCTTCGATATAAAAAATACAGTAACTACCCACCCAGAGACACCCGTTACCTACCATACTAGTCTGCGGTATAAGATACATGTGATTTGATTGATCGGATTGGCCGGCTATGGTACCGGTATTTCTTATAGTACCATCTTCTTTACCAAACTGCAGATAGCCGGTATCAAAAAATTGTAGGAATCCAGAATTACTGAACGAAGAAAATTTCAAACTCTGGGACTTACTAGAAGCATATGGTGTGCCTCTCATACTCATGTTTCCCATGTTCTGGAATGAACTACCTTCCCATAAAAATGCATTTGACCTGGTATCGTCTTCCAAGTCTATGACGGTATTAAAATCATTTTTAAAGCTTCCTTTCAACTGGTTGTTTTTTCCTACCGTAGAGTCATCGGTACTCACATAGAGACCACCATGGACAGTAAGATCTGAAAAAAAATTGTGATAATTACCTCCCACGAGGCCTAAATAAACACCTTTATCAATAGTGACTTTTTCATTGTAGTTTGTCGAGGTTGTGATTGTTTTGCTCTTCCCTGTGACATCTAGAGCCAAAACAATGTTCGCTAAAGTTAGCGTAATAAGGGTCAAACCTCTCATTGAAATCTAATTAGTTTGTTTTATGTAGGTCTTGATTGTTTATAATAATCAAAAGTAGACATGAAAAGCTAAAACATCGGCGAAAGGTAACAAAGAATGGAATCACTATTGGGTTGGTATTATATACTATATTGAAGGGTTGATTTGGTATTTGTAATTTCTTTTTTGATACACTAGTCATTATTCTGACACTATTTTTTCCTTTTTTCTTGAAAAGATTTGCACAGTGTTTTCATAGGTTGCTAACTTAACGGTAACTAATAGCCCACATAGGAGTAAGCCATCAAAATGTAGCGGGGCTGGAATGGCTTAATTAAGGTTTCCGATTTAAGACATGTTGATTTTCTATGATTACCTCATCGCAGTTGTACCACTTTGCCTGATCAAAGCTTCGATAGGTAAGGAAGGCTGTGAGAAGCTCTTCAAAATTTCTTTTTTATTGAGGATATACAAGAAAATGCTCAATTGTAACAGAACCGATAGAAAAATCCAAATTAGCAACCTGCGTACTAAAATTCTAAGCCTCAAGCTTGTTATTGATGTTCTTAAGGAAGGCCCTACTGACGCCTGCTCCGCCGATACATTGTTCCTGTAAAGGAAAAGAAGATTTTATATGACAAATATATTTTCTATCTTGAAAATGCGCGCACCGAAACTTCTACATGTCTAGCTGTGAACCTTGAAGGTTTACGAAACGATGTGCAGGTTTAATACTGACAGAACAATCCACGAAAATGTGGTAGAAGCGTCGAGGTTTTCAGCATGAGAAAAAGAAACGGTGGCAAAATTAACTCAAATAAGAAATAAAGTTTTTTTGACGGTACACTATCAAGACGCATGAAAAAATCTCAGAAAAACAAACGTAGAGAAGTTAAAATTTGATTACACCGGTGAGGGGACAGATCGGGCTGTAATAAAAAAAAAAAGAGGGTGACATCACTGAAGTGGAGAGGATCGAGCATGGAAAAACTTCTAGAAGTATTCCTGAACCCTAAATGTGTATCTTAGAATGATGTCGCATAACTTTAGACAAAAAAAAAGAAAAAAAAGATCTTAGTCAGTATAACTTGATTGCAAGTCGATGACTGAGGCGAAATGGTTGGACGAGTAGGTTTTTTTGAATTTTTGGCCAGACGTCAATTATTTGGATGAGAAGGAAAAAAAGCGTATCCAGTAGTCATTGCTGGATTTATTCGGAAATTATGCACCGATATTATCCAGTTACAATATACCAGGCGCTTCCTGCAGGGTAAAGATATCAAAACGCTATTTGCCGCACCTTGCGACACATTTATTGACCAAATTATATCTCTATAGGTAAAATAATTTTGGTTGGGAATCCGACATGCTTATGCATACTATGTAGATGGTCGATGATATGTCCCTGATATTAGTACAAGAAGTGAAAACTTAACTGGTTCGAGCATTGACCGAACTTCAATTTTTGCCGATACATTTCGACTTTCAATTTCAACTTGGGGAAGTTACAATACACTCCACTCGCCTGTATCGCTGAAGATGGTGAACTTTTCCTTTTTTCAATCAAGGTGGTATACATTCTTTGACTGTTCTGCAATCCTCTAAAAGACCAATATAAGCTTTCAAATTCTATTCAATTGGGAATATACCGGCCATATTAAGCCGGAGCTCCATTTTCGTCTTCTTGGTTACAAATTGAAATTTAGTGTAAAAGGAAAGTCCCTTTTAGTGGAGATTGCTAAATCCTAAGTTAAATATTACCATTTATCGTCCTTAATAGTTATTGTAGAAATTCATTTTTTGTGTACTTGAAATATTTTAGCCCAAACAGTCGAGATATATAACTGTTGCAATATTTGGTGTTGTAAATGAACTATAATATTTTGTTGCGTGCAATATCTACGAATTCCTTCGGTTTCATGTTTTTTATCGTACCATTTTTAGCGCGCCATCTGAAGGTGCTGAAAACGGTAATACAGTATGAACGTGAAGAAAAGTAAAAAGTCAAAAAGTGAGCGGATATGGGAAATCAAACAAGAGTAGACCATGGTTGGAGATTTGTGGTATTTCCGAAAGTCCGAGTAGGGGACAGTTGGTTGCACTGTACCAATGTGCCTGACAAAAGTTACTTTCTCACCGCGCTAGAAACTACCATAGATTATTAATTACTTGTTAGTTTTTCGTAGAAGCGCCCGATTGGACTGGATCTTTTTTTAACAAATTAGGTAGCCTGTCTGTGAGCCCTATGCAACAGGCAATATACACACCTAGTACGGCAAATCGTTGAAGGTAATTTGGCTACTAGTAATATAGTTTCCGTTATAATCAGATGTAGGATATTTTTCAAGCGAAATAATCATATTGCAGCATCTTAGTACATAGCCTCACAGTCTTTCCTCCAATTTTATCTGTTCCTTGAGTAAATTGTTCATTTTTGTTATACAAAGAAGTAAATTGAAACTAAGAGGGGATTCTGGGGCTTTTGTATAGCATTGCGTATTACGCAGAAATGCTCAGGATGCCTGGGTGACTGAAAAACTCTGATGTTTAGGTTCGGAACTGGTAAGATATATCATGTTGGATATTCCTTCTGTGACTAAAAGATTTAAGGATCGTAAAAATTGCTGCGAAATTTACCACTTGGTGGTATCCTTTTGGCGGTGGTTCGAAGGGCTTTGCAAACACCGTAGTTGTGTCCATGCCTTTATCCTGTCTAGGCTATGCCGGGCACAGTAAAACCCCTCCTCATGCGCAGTCAATACCACGACAGTACCGGATTACTCTAGCACTGTATATATATAATCCTCAGAGATCTTACCGTTCGTTGTGCTTTTGAGTATATTCTAAAATCCAACTTCGCTCCGAAAATACTCATGATATAAATTTCTATCTGTTCTACCGTCTCCGTTTGTTATCGATCTACTGTAACATTAGATGGAACTCAACGTGAATAAATGATATTAAATCAACGTTAGTTGGAAATCACAGACAGATACGACAAGCTTCGGGAAGTACACTTTTCGAATCTTGACAGCTTACGTTTTCATGTAATGAGATATGGAGCTTGTCAAAAAAAGAATTCAAAAATAATGACAATGGGAAGGGAAGTATTCTTTTTGACATCAATGTTAAAGAGCGTCCGCAACCAAAGTAGTGTCTACTTAGAATGAATTATTGAACTATGTGGAAAATTATTTGAGCTATCGCGATCAGCGTTTTAAAGAACTTGTCATGCATTTCTTTTCTGGATATTTCGTTTAGAGGAATTTTATAGTGAAGGAGATTGTAGTTGTATTTCGAATAATAACTAAGAGTTTTTTTTCAATAGTGCCGTAAAAATATTTCTTGTAAAGCATTAAAGTCATCGAAAAATATTAAATGCTGTAATTTAAAAAATTATGAAAGTCGCACACGATAATTATCGAGTATATGAAAAAATCAAAATAATCGATAGTGAGTATGTTGGTTTGCTTATTCGATTCAAGAAAATAGTAACTAGCGGTTTCCCTCTTTCATAGTCTGCGGTGACGTAAACTTGCTAACCTCGTTCCAACTTACGCTGTCACTATATTCCACAGGCCCCAAATTAATCACAATCAAGGAAATTCGCTTCTCACTCCCCATTAGCGTCTATCACATGATTGCACTAAAAAAAACAAAAGCATGACGAAATAATCAGAAACTGTCAAACTACGTGCGCCCGCACTAAATTCCACCCTCCCTTCGTGTACACCACATGAATGAAACTGCTATATTGTATTTTGCACTTGTGCCATTGTAGCAGTTTTCACCGCAAAATAAACATCTAAGGGTATGTAGAATTCCTGTCAAGTAGAAATTGTGAAGCTGCTATTGCAACGGGTGTGCATCAATTGGATTTCTACTTTTCCCTTCTTATAGGTTGTAGGCGTAAAAGTAATTCTCTACACAAAATTCCAAGTTTAAAAATAATCATCATTCTGCGTACTTCGTTGTACACACAAGCTGCCTGCACCGGGATCACAATATGTCAAACATCTGGTTGCAAAGTTTTATGAATCACCTCCGTGGTCAGTCGAAGAGCCAAATAAGCGTAACCACTTTTTGAGAAAACATGTAGTACAGAAAATAATGCTTAGGTAAAATCGGCAAGAAACATGGAAAGAAAGGCGTTTTATATGTCAATGAACCGAGAGTAGGTTTTTAAATTGGAAATGATTGAGGAACGTATACGGAAGCAGCCGTCCCAAAAACTAGTTGACTAATGTGAAGTATATAAAAAAAACAACTGTATATGTAGAAAGGAGTGTAAAAGCTACACGCAAAGGTACAGGAGGTGGTTTCGATTTCTGAATGAAATGGTGAGTTTCGCCAGCAAATAGTGTGCTAGTTCTTAAAAGTATGACATGGTGTGTGCGTGTGTCAATCCAGAAAAGATAATTCCTCGCTCTTGTATGTTACCTCAGCTGGGTGGCAGGCATTCATAAGAAAAACAAGTGTGTCAGACCTCATTATGCGGTCAATATGACAAGATGCATTTGAATAAATACTTCCAAACGTCTTGCCGGGTTTTATTCATGTAGTGATCTGTCTTGAAATATTCTGGTTCTATTTAAAGTGCGATAACGCCTTCATTAGAGGACAATAAAAAATCCAAAGAGGAACGTGTGGCTGACCAAAAGATAGCGTTTCGGATATAAAAAAATGTGTAGTGTGTCAAACGAGAGGTCGGCCCGCAGACTGCGTTGCAAGAGTGGTGTAAATTAAACATTCCAAGACAGTTTAGTGGTGGACAATACGAGACTGAGGTAAGGTAAGGCATATTGAATACATATACATTGGTTCAGTGCGGCATACAGAACTGATTTCAGAAATGATATTGTGAGAAGTTCTTGATCTTGTGCCTCAAGTCAAAACGTAGGGATCCACTGGGGTTGTCGTGCGTGTTCAAATAGTATCATGCTATTATATTATTTTTTAGTGAATTTACAGACTTTTTCAACATCATTGTTAGGGTGAAGTTGTTTTTACTACAGTGGCCAAGTATCTCAGTACAATAAAATAATGTACAGTTATTGCTGCCGGACATATATGTATCTCAAAGTATTATCGTTATATTAGTTATCAGGCTGTGTACCAGTTGAAGGTTTGCAGAATATGTATAAGTCCCTTAGCTTCATTGAAGTTATGAGGCCGAGTTCTTGATTATAAAGAAGGATGTACGGCAGCTGTGTTGTTTTAAATAGCGGTCTTAATTGTTTCAACGGGCATATTTTGAATTTCGTAATCAAAAGAGATTCTTTACTTCACGAACGCTAAGTCAAAGACAAAGCGGCAACATTCTCGATGGATAACTTCATTTTCGAAGCTATGAAGGGTAGTTGAACACTGTAGTTGTGCTTATAGATTCGAAAATCTGCATACAATCCTTGTCACAATCTTCATGAAGCTCACATCCTCTTCGGACAGCAACCTTTAACAAATTTGGCCATTTCTTTTCCCTTTTCACCTCCAACCTCTTTCTCCAGATTATCAATTACACCCTCAACATCAACCTGGGCAGAATCTTGATCAAATTTGAATTTGGACTCGATATGTGTGATTTCAATTTCTAAGCCCACGATTCCCTTGAGTTTTCCATGAATGTAGGATTCAGGAGCGTTGGAGACTTTCCATTTTTCCTCATATTGTTCACCCTCGGGCCTCTTCGACTCTTCTTGATCGGTCAGCAGATTCAAGAGGTTGATTAGCCATTCTTTATCGCCTCTAATAATTTTAGGAGTACCATAAACATGAACAGCTGCAAAGTCCCACGTAGGAACACGCTTGTGAGTGTTCTTCTTTAGTGGATACCAAGATGGGGAAATGTACGAATCAACACTTTGAAAAACGACGAGGCATTTGGATTGATTTTCCAAGTGTTCAATCTGCTGATTTTGAACCGCTAGATGTGCGACGAGCTTCCCACAGCTACCTTCGGCACCTGGCACAAAGCAAAAGGGAACATGAGTGACACATAACTCAGAATCCGGCCTGCCTACCGGGTCATTGCTCCAGATATTAAGTAAACCTTTTGAAGGAGGGCTTGCAGTGAACAAAGTGCCTAGAGGGTAATTGCGGATGATCTCCACTTGTCTTGGCAAATCTTGGACTTCGAAATTTTTTGGAATGTACATTTGAATAATTCAGTAAACAATTTGCTATAGAACTAGGACTCTATATGAAGGGTTCGCTAGTATTTGATTTTACGGCTCACGTTTCGTGTAAATATATACATAAATTCGAATACAGTCCTATGTCATGAGAAAACTGAACGGCATCTCTGAGTCATTCAATGTGGAGCGCTGCGCCATTTGTCCGTCCGTCTATTTGTGTTCCTGTACCCTGTTATCTTGTTTCCTTCTTATCTCTTTCCCTTTGAGGCTGACACATCCCTACAGTTCGTGTTCGACGACAGTGGCATCAGTTATCCTCCTACTTTCTTTATCCACATTCTTTCATTACGCATTATAATAATGACTTATGGGAACTATCTGATTATTCGATGATCAGAAAGCCTTCGGTATCACTATTGTACTTTCAAGGTTTTGTTTTTGTAGATATGGCCAATCCGTTCTAATAAGAAATTTACATCGGAAACATTACAGATTTCTTTAAGAGAGCTCGTAAAGAACCTCAAGATATATAACTCTCACTTCTTCTTTTTACGAGGAGCCCTGTTTTAATTGTCCCGTTCCCAGAACATAGAGCAATATGTTACTAAAGGCGCGTGCAACGTACTCTTCTTTCTTTCCGACCGGAGCGCCCGTAGTGTAGTACACCCTTAGCAGCACCCACCGACGTCCTCTAAACAGGTGATTAGCCAGCCAGCCAAGTATTGTCAAGCCAAAAATCCGCCGGCAACACTAATAATTCCTTTCGTGAAATGGTTGGTTCAGGATGTTTGATTCCGCTTTTAGAACCCAGAACGTTGCAGTCTGATCAGTACATGCTAAAGCACCGTCCTACAAACCGAGGTTGGTTAGAATAAATGTACCTGAGCGACCTGCAGCCGGAACTTGTCTATTTTTAAATGTGTTGATTCCCTTTCAGCAATAATGTCACGAGTCAACATTCTATCAACAGCTGCATCAGATAGCGACGGGCTTCTCTACGTTTTGCCTGTGGCTCGATACAACTCCGCTTAGAGATCGAATCCTCTTGGCGGACAAGCTACAGAAACTTTTCGGTCTGGCTAATTTGCTCAATGAACACGCCAAAGGTCTGTTCATAAAAGCATCGAAACGTCTGGATAGCAACTTGTGTACTGGCCTATTTCAAAAAAAATAATATTAATTAGATAGCAGGCTATTTTCGTTTGCTCGAGAAACAAAAATGGATTTTTGCAGCCAAGGCGACAGTGTAGTATTATATGAAAAAAAAAAAGTCTTGTAAACTAAAAGTCCGGTTTGATACCGGAAAAATGAGCATTAACAATACATTTTTCCGTACCGGGTATTGTTGCAATGGTCCGATTTTGATAACAACCCTAAGATAATGTTATGTCGTTTGTTTTGAGTTTTTCTATGATCGCGGTCCTTCGGCTTTTTAATGCCAATCAAATGACTCGTGTGTCGTGGCCATAACGATAAATGTGCCATATTTGCTCTTTATAGTCAGATATTCCTCGAGAAAACAACGATATATTTGGGAAGAGGACTGTATAAATGGGACAGAGACTTAAAAATCATAAACCGTAAACTTTAAACGCTTTGTAATCTTGGCACATAATTGGCACAACTATCAAAATTCGCAACAATGGTCGACCTTACAGAATTGTCAACTTTCGATATCACTACGCAACTGACCGTTATTGGTCGTAATCCAGACGAACAGAATGGTTTTGTCAACCCACCGCTATACAAGGGATCGACCATCATTCACAAGAAACTTTCTGACGTAGAAAGCATGAAAGGAAGATTTTTTTACGGGACAGCAGGTTCTCCAACCATCGCAAATTTGGAAGATGCTTGGACTCATTTGACGGGTGCCGCTGGAACAGTGTTGTCTCCATCTGGGCTTGGATCGATCACATTGGCATTGATGACCCTTGCGAAGGCCGGCGATCATATCCTAATCACTGACAGTGTCTACGTGCCAACACGTGTACTATGTGATGGTTTACTGGCCAAGTTTGGTATTCAGACCGAGTATTATGACCCATCGGTAGGAGAGGATATAGAAAAACTTCTCAAGCCCAATACAAGTGTCATTTTCCTCGAAAGTCCGGGCTCAGGAACCATGGAAATCCAGGATATCCCAGCCTTGGTTTCTATCGCAAAAAAACATGGAATAAGAACCATCTTGGATAACACATGGGCGACACCACTTTTCTTCGACGCCCATGGGCATGGCATTGATATTTCACTGGAAGCTGGGACGAAATATTTAGGTGGGCATTCAGACTTTCTCCTTGGTCTAACCTCTGCTAATCAAGAATGCTGGCCACTATTACGGTCAACTTACGATGCGATGGCTATGTTACCAGGTGCCGACGATTGCCAGCTGGCTTTGCGAGGAATGCGTACTTTACATTTAAGATTAAAAGAGGCAGAAAGAAAAGCGCTAGACCTAGCGGCTTGGTTGGGAAACAGAGATGAGGTTGAGAAAGTTCTTCATCCTGCATTTGAAGATTGTCCTGGGCACAAGTACTGGTTACGTGATTACAAAGGTTCCTCTGGGTTATTCTCTATCGTCCTCAAAGATGGATTTACAAGAGCCGGTCTGGAAAATATGGTAGAAAAGATGAAGATTTTTCATCTTGGATTCTCATGGGGGGGTTATGAATCTTTAATTACGCCTGTGAAACCAGCCAAACAAAGAAAACCCCATAACTGGCCTCATCGCGGTTTTGCTTTACGTATCCAAGTGGGTCTGGAAGAACTATCAGACTTGAAAAGAGACCTTGAATTAGGATTTGAACGTTTAGCAGCGGAGATATCCATGACCCCGTTACAAATTTAGACGGGTTTCATCCTGAAGATACAGACTGTATGGCTACAAATTAAGAATCTCATGGCTGCATGGTAGCATGTAACATGAGTATGAAATAAGAAAGGTCATATTTTCGGCAAGGTGATCGTACGTTGAGATATGTATCCAATGCAGACTAAAAAATGTATCTTCAGAGCGCTATGATGAGTATTTGTTGTCCAGGTGTGTGTCGGGTTATGATATGAAATCCTCCCGTTGAGCATTTTTTATGAGACCATTGTATGATTGTATTGTACATATTTCGGTCGTGATATCTAAAACGAACTTATGCTTGGAATTTTAATCGAATGCGTTTGAGTAATACAATGATAATCTGGTTAGAGAGGTATATAGAGTACATAGAATGTTGAGATAGAAATAAATATTGTATTTTGAAGTCCGAGAGATAGCCCAATAGTATTTTCGTGAAATTATGGGCAAAATTGGCATCTGTAAGGTCCATTCAATTTTTCGTTGTAAATGTTATAGAATTTATCATTTATTGAGAAGTTGTGCACTATGTAGCCGAATCACGGGCGCCATTCTATTGATAATGGACAAATATGCTAATGTTGTACCTATACGATACTTCGCGCCTGTTGTAACATGAGGTTCAGAAAAGTTGTTGTGACATCAACTCATTCGGAGTATGAGTTGAGTTTTGGTAAAATATTTTGCTTTTAAGCTATTAATGCCGCCATAGATAGGATTCTTTCCACTTGGCTAAGAAATATGTACAATGGTATGTTATGGAGGGTAAAGTCAAGAAACGTGTTAAACGTTTAGTGATAAAAAATATAGAGGGTGTGCGGCGATGATATTTTAAGCTTCGTAGAAGGTTTCGTTTAACTAGTCGTAGGAAACGTAAGGTTGTTGCAATGTAAATTTATATTTTATTCAATAAGGGCGTTTGGTTTTTTAAGTTATTTGGCTATAATATAAAGATATGTGGCGCCCATTTCGTGCGTTTGTATTGTAATAGTATTAAATCATCAGAGTATGGGTAGTAGAAATATATCAATCAATTGGTAACTGTGGTAGGGTTGTCATGGCAATGTGAAATGTCGCGGGATTACGTAAAAATCTTCAACGGCTATGTTCACGTGTTTGCCTTAGTCATTTTCTGCCAAGATTATGGGGATAGATCTGACATGAATTACTGCCATTACTATATTAGGGCAGGTGGTGATTATAAATTAGTGGTCGTGGAATAACGCATCGCTTCTCAAAATATGGAAGCCACATTTAAGCTGTATTATGTTACGAAGTAGGGAAACCACAAATTGATAATAGCGGCGATTTAACCGTTACAAAACAATACTGCTGGCGATTATTTTATAGTGCATTATGAGACACATGGTTGGACGTGAGGCGTTACATATGAGGTCACAAATGAAATGTATAATAAAAAAATGATCATTGGTATCGTGCAATCTACCAACACTTGTGGAATTCTTGCATGAGTTGACCCACATTAATTTCCGTATTTCGCACTTAAGTATATCCTTACACGACCTGACCAAGAATTTGATCAGCTATCAATCGGTGATTGGAAACAAGTTATAGGCAATAAACACACAGCGATCCTTATCCGACTATATCATTGAAGACAGACACTTAAGTATTGATCAATGTTTCACAAAAACTCTCTATAGCGCATATGTCCTGACTACCGCCTAGCATATTTATATGAATAAGGAATAGCCTGTTATCTGCTGCTCTTTTAACTGACAAGTGTGTGATATTTTATACCTTGAACAGCCATTTTTAATTCGATCTGACTGGATTGTGTACGCTAATGGCAGCGGCGTTGTTAATTTCTTCGGATAAATCACAACAAGGGCATCTTATCTTGTCCAACGAGTGAATTATTGTGTAGCCACCTGGAAATCACTTAACAAAGATAATTATCTGAGAATGTCACGCTACCACTAAATTAATTTGTTTATTTTCATTAGTATTAACTTTAGTTCTCTTAGTATGCGAATCGAAAAATCTCTATACACATATCCAAATTCACGGCAGAAACTTTCAACTAGAATTAGCAAAAATTCAAGAATTTTACGAAACTGTGCTTAAATATTCATCACGATGAGATAAATGCTTCAGCAGAAAAATTCAAATGCAAAAATTACATTCAGACGAGATCTCTTTGTCGCCTTTAGAGGTTTAAACTTTCAACACGATATTTGTAACCAGTACGTATTCAAACTAGTCCTTTAAATGTTTGAGATGATACAAGCGAAAACTGCCGGTAAAATGATAGCCTGGATTAATTATTGCATCAATGGAAGACCTCTTTCGATATACTTGTCGAAATAACTACTACAACTTGTTAGTCCGACGTATAGGGTAGAGCAAACTAGCTTCACACCTAAACTTTTCAAAAATATTCAAGATTCCTCCAACTAAATTGGCTACCGATGTAAAAAGGTGCGGCAAAGTCATTGTAAAAACTATTGTACTGATTTTGGAATGGTTTAGAAATGCGTGCGTTTCAATCAGCATTTTTCAAAAAGCCTGTTTTTGATTTGAAATGAATATTAGTGCTCCTCGAGTCCTTCCAGGTTCAACGTACTACCTTCTACTTTTCGGCGTTTCCTACTATCGCAAACCAATGAGTAAAGTTGGAAAAACCTTAAGTGCTACATTTTTTGAATAAGGTTTAAAAGAGCAATGATCGAACCGTAGCCAACAACCAAAACCAAAGCGAAGGAAACACCCATAAAGGATACACGGTACGCTTCGTTTGGTCCAGAACGATTAAACAAGGGCGGCTAGAACTCTTCAATTGACCCAGCGAAAACGCTTGACAGATTTCTACTGAAGGGCTGGAATATGGTACGGCCTTTCCTTCTAGCAGGCTTGGATATAATATTTTAAACAGCGACCGGAAAAAGCAAGATTCCCTTTTCAAAGTGAGAATATTTAGTTACATTAGCTACGTGATTTATTGTTAAAACAGTTACTAGTTAGGTGAACGAAATATTTCAAAGCAACCGTTTTTTTAGAGAGGCGCAATCCAGGTACACTAAGGTATACTTGAACCAAAAATGAAGGCACAACGATAGAACCGAACAAATAGTTTCTGAGGCACACCGCCAGCTGCACACCGCCAGCTGCATATCTCGTGATAATCTGCAGCACGAAGGGGTACACAAGACTTCCTTTGCATTTTGCTTTCAAAATTAGAATCCATAATAGGCGACCTGACCTGAAAAAAGAAATATTCCAGCAAGTTTTACCCTCTTACACGCCACGATGTATTTTCAAAAGGCACCATTTCGAAAAAGAAATTTTGAACCAAATCTGTATTTTCCCAAAGAGTGCCTCCCGGTGCCAAGTTCAGTTATCTTGTTCTTAAATGTGCTGCAATTTTTACTTTTATACGGCTGTTTCTCTGCTCTTTTCTTTTTTTTCAGCACTTACGCGAAAACCTTATTTGACATCATATTAAAAAATCTTCGTCCTCTTTTCTTCTAGAACGCTGCAGCTCAAGAGTCATATATTATTTTCACGCAGCTAGTGCCCGATGTTTTTTTTTCTGCGCAAAAGGAGCCGGTATATTTTTGCTACATCCTTATGAGTGACAGTTTGTTGCCACACAAGAGCGAACAGTAAACCATATCGGTTAATAACAATGTCACGTAACTTCCTTACTCTGGAACTGTAAAATTACTTTACTAATAAACTAGCGGTATTCTTAAAAGTTAAAATAACTTTTACTTTTTTTTCTATTTCTGTCCTCTCCCAATTTAGAAATAAACAATATTGATACTGTAACGTTAGCGTATACCCTCCTATACTATTTCCCAAAACATGTCTGACGCAAATTACACATTGGACGCGGAAGTAATATTTGTCGGCTCTTCGGTTTGAGAATTTCTTTCTATCGGACGTTCATAGTAGATCAGACAGCTTTCTTATCCGACATTATAGTGGATGGGCGCCAATAGCGGCGGATCTCCGTTGAAGCTTTTTGCTGCATGGGCAAAACAATATTCATCCGTCTATTTTGTAAATAGCAGGAAACCTCACTAAACGTAAACTCCGTGGCCAGTATTATTTTCTTACTCAGTAATTGCTATGCAGTAATGTCCTAAATGTTCTTCAACAACCAAAATAAAAGCACGATGCATATTAACTTTTACCGGTGTTCATTATAAAACTCCTGCACTTCCTCCAATGCCGCACATATTGCATATGCGTACACAAATGAATTAAAGTTAGGCTCCGCTAGTGAGCAGACAAACATCTTCTTTAACTATAATATTGCATTTGTTAGCACATCAGGAATTTTTGCTGTCCTAAAAACGAGTCTTCGCAGGGGTCAGACGTTTATAGATACAAAGGCAAGATTTTCTCGAATGGTCTAGGTTCTGCGTACTGGAATCCAGGCCTCTTTGGTTTCCACACAACTCCAATAAATGCAACCGTGGAAATGGAAGGTTACTGGTCATCACCAAAACATAGTTTTTACACATTTAGCCTGCAACGGCGGATGACTCAGTAGTTGTACCGATCTGAGGCGACGTTGCCTTTAAACGTTTTAGCAAAATCCTGTCACATCATCCTACATTCCAATCAATAATATTGAACCACGGAGTGCGAATTTTCCATTTGGTATCGAGGGCTCAGTCTATATGTATATGGGTTACTTCTATCCAATGTAAGTTGTTTATTGGACTGTTGGTTCCTGGGAGTATACTCCGAATTAATATGACTCTGCGAATGGTACTGCCATTCATGATGACTTTGAATGCTACGTCTATACCTTTAAAGAAAATCTAGAGCGGGCCAACTATACCATACCTGGTCCTTCATATTATACTTCAGCGGGCATAATCACCACTACAACAGAATTACACACCGGTGCGTGCACAACACCAGACAATAGAAATATAATAATAAAGGTCCCAAAGGTTTACTAATGGGGTGAAACATTATTCAAGTTAACACAACAGTAAGTGTTAGATGACTCCGTGTTCCAATTACCAAGGTCTAAATCTACCACATCCTCAGCTGTGATTGCTCCTTGGTATTCTGAGTTATCTAAAACATCTGCTACTCCACCAATTGGCTCAGCCCCTGAGCCATCTGGTGATCAAGTTAAGGTTATTGGCACCTCCACCGTTAATTCCAACAACCATCAAAGTACCACTGTTTCTGCTTCAATCCCTTTCGGATTGGCAAGTTCTCATAATCCATTGCCAGACTAATCATTTCAGCTATCGTTGGTGTCAAATCATCCAGTATTCAAAATGAAACCACGAGTTCTGCCACTGGAGCTACTCAATCTCGCAAGAAAAGCGGAGCTATCATTTCTTTGTCTATTTCATCTTTCAAGGCAAAAGAAACTACTAGCGAAGAAATTACTTCTGCACTTTTCCGCGATCGTACTAAAATTAAAAAAGTATCTGCTGCAGCTACAACGACAAGCAAGCAAACTACTTTAATCACAGTTACTTCCTGCGAGTCCGGCGTATGTTCTGAGGCTGCCTCTTCTGCTATCGTTTCTACAGCCACAACTGTCGTCAATGACGCTGTTACAGTGGACACCACCTGGTGCCCATTAACAACCAATACAGCAACGGTTAGCGCAAGTACTACCACCGGCGTTACTGGTAACTCAGTAAACTCCGAAGCTGCTGAAACGAAAACCGTGACCCACGGCAACGGTGTGCCTTCGATTTCAGAATCTGGTTATGCTGAAGCACATCCAACTACTACTGCTCATGCGATTGGCTATAGCAGTAGTGTTGCTTCAGTTCCAGGGGCCGCTAACACCAAGGACCATACAACTACTTACTTGAACACTGTCTCGCAACAACCTCGTAGCATTTCCATAAGCGGTACAGTAGGATCTAGTACTGCCTCTTTGGAAATATCAAGCTATGCTGGTATTGCCAACGGTCTAGTAGCCAATAGTGCTTTAAGCGTCTTCATTGCCTCCGTATTGCTGGCAATCGTTTGATTGGCACATGGATTCCCATTTTCAGTTAACACACGTGATATAGGCTTGAACACAGTTCTTCCTATTCCACTCTTAGTTCTTTTATTACAATTTTACATTTTTATAGAKTTTATAGGCCCTTTTATTTAAGGCTGTCTATAGAGGCCTTTCATAGAGAAATTAATATATTCCCATCAACAATTAGTCCGAGTGAGAAAAAAATGATTTTAAAGTGCTGTATGACTGAATCATGCCTGACCAGAGATGTGAGTGTGATTTGGAAATCGAGTTCGGTCTAATGAACAAACAGGTGGCTCAAGGTCACTCTGGAGACTGATCTCTGATTGCAAAATTTACACGAATTGTATATATCCATATCCTGTGGAGAAGTTTCCTTTCCTCTTAGCGGCTTCCCGCTGCACTAAACCTTGCAGCAAAAGTAAAAAGAGGTGACGCTGGTTATTTTGTAACAGTTGTAATTCCTCATTTCCTTTTSCCAGGTGAATCTGAACTTCGGGGTCTCCTTTGGCGCAATTTGAATCTGAGTTCTTTTTTGAATATTCTCATTTGGATCCACTTGAAGAGACTTTGCTCCCAGCCGAGAGAAAATAACACTAGAACTGAGCAGAATCGATTGTTGCTTATTTTTCATTATCTGCCCGATTGTCCTGTTGCTGCTATCGGTGAGTTTTTTGTTATATCAGTGGCCAAAGTTGACAGATGGCAAACCAATAATGTCCGTAGACCTCTACCAACGTTAAAATGTACTCGTTATGGTGATCATGATCAATGACCGATCGGGGATTATGGAACGACTTTCTTACACGGTTTYGGGGTGAACGGCTGTGGCGCATTCTATGGATCTGTGCCATTTTGATGTGCTGCCAAGCAAAGCTTCTATTTGCGGTGTTGGCCTTCCATATCTACGGCATTAAAGTGCAGTTCCCCTTCCTTTGAAGTAGTGCGGTTCAGACAGCCCATTGATGTATTCCGATGTGGCATGTTTGGCTGTCTTCAAGTGTCACAGTTCTTTAAAGATATGTGGTAATAACGAGATATCCTATTTTGGGCCTTGCTCATTCTTGACTATCTTCATCCGAGCTTCGTTTTGATATTATTTTATCTTATTATGCAGATCCAAGACAAATCGCATACATGGTATTTATTCTTTGAAGAGTCCGAAACTTAAACTTTATTTCCCGGAAGGGAAACTACAAGATCCTATGAGAAATAAGGTTTGTACAGATTAGGAAAGAGCCCACCGGGTCAAGGAATGATGAGTGAATCTGTATAGAATTTTGGTTAAAACTGAACACTACCCTATATCTGGCCCGCCTTTCACTTCTGATATTAGGATATAGCCAAACCACCTAACACATCCAGAACATGAARTYAGATTTCTGAATGTGAGGTTTGAARGTGGGGTCAAAAATAGGGTTGTTGAGCGGCTCACCGAAACTAGAGATATCCATAACGCGACATATCAACAGACATCGGAAAGGAATACACTGCTCGAGCTGGGAATACATTACCGTAAAATATTCAAGGACAGAGTTTTGACTTTTCATTCTTACATTCCATGCCCGCAGCTGCAATTTCCACTCGAGGGCTCACACCCTCGTAAAAGCACATCTGGCTATATATTTAACAACAATTGAGAATTTTCAATTGCAATACAGTTCCTACTTTATCACGTTCGGTAACGTGTACTCTCGTTGCCTATTTCCGAAGTCCAGAAARTAGCCTGTTATGCGTGCTTGTCGTTAAAGAAATAGGCTAGTACTTGTCTCTACGAGCTATTRTATCGGAGAGCGATACATTATAACAATRTAGTGCAACTAAACGTGCCGGGCTCGTTGCTGCTCATTCAAGTCAGTGGCCAGTGTTTGCCTTCCCTTTCTTTAATGAATCTTCGATCGCTTGGTGGTGCGGTGGTGCGTCTAGCTTTCTTTCGCCGAGTAGCGCCGGGCCGAAGTTAAAATCAAGGTTCGTAAAATGCAGGCTAAAGATGTGCAAAAATTGGCAATGAGAAAAAGTATTCCGAGAGTAGAGTAGATAGCAGGATGCTACAACTCTTGACTTGCTGTTGTTGTCAAAGATACATAATGCTGTTCCGAGTGTAATGTGTCTTGGTATGAGGCGCGATTACGTATGAATAGCGGTATTAAATTAACGTACGTAGTAGTTACATCTCCATGGCGTGATCCGTTTTACACTGACACGTTGAAGCTGTTGAAAAGGCATGATAAAATGACGCTGTGGTGAATCAGTGCCGCTTAAGAGAAGATAGAAATGAATCTCATCCTAGAGTTATGGTGGTTGGAATGGTTGGAATGGTTGAACTGGTTGAACTGGTTGGAATGGTTAACATGGTCAACATGCTATCGTGTCATATAGATTTAGTGGTAGTGACGATTGCCGATTCAAGCTCCATAGAATATTCTATTGCTGTTAATATACCGAGATGTGTGGAATTAAAATTACTGTATAGGGCCAGAGAACTCCAGTTATAGGTTCCCTCGACTCATGTACCCTTATGGCTTAATGCGTAAGGCGGCTGAAAAATTAAATGATCCATAAAAATTGACAGTCACGCATTGAATATATAGCGGCCTCTCAAACAGTTCCAACTTCACACAACTCTTTTTTTACCTTCATTGTGTCTTGGACGTCCATAAAAACTAGGGCCATGAGTGCACATTAACAGATATGAAAGCTAGAAAAAAATATCCTAGATATGGATAAGAGACGCTACAACGAAGTGCCCGAAAATTTCCAAGAGACTAGATTAGCGAGTACGCTGATTCAAACACCAATGAACAAGAAATAAAGCGGGTTTGCAATTGAATATGGGTGTTTGAATTATTTTTTTTTTTTTCTTTTGATTTTCTTCAAGAACACAAGACTATGAAAAGTTTGATCAAAATAGTGTCCCAATTCTGCTTCCACAAGAAAAAGCTTGGCATTGTACACATTCCGTTCGACTAAAAAATAACACCAAAAAAAGTCCACCACTCCATATTTTGATATGACACAATCATGGGAATTCGGTGTCAATYAACAGTGCCCTGTGGGTCTCGACTTCAAAGTGTACGGGCTCTGAATTCCGCGATATCTGATACTAGAGTTTTCGTTTAATGTTGTGCCAGATTTCGCGCCTTTGGAAGACATTGGACATAAAACGCATGTCTGGAGCCGCAAGAATGTCGTCTCATATTCAACCACACTCACAGATATAAAAACCCAGAGTGATTTGTAACAGACAGGAGCATCTACCCTTATGACCACCAAACAAAAATGGTTCTAGCTAACTCGGTACTTCTGTCAGCTTTATGCGCTTTTGCTGTCTCAGCAGCGCCTTTGTCCAAGAGAGATTCCTGTACATTGTCGGGATCTTCTTTGTCCTCATTGTCGGCCGTGAAAAAATGTAGCAGCATCATCATCAAAGATTTGACCGTTCCGGCAGGACAGACTCTAGATCTAAGCGGTCTAACGAGCGGCACTACTGTTACCTTCCAAGGCACGACTAAGTTTGGATACAAAGAATGGGAAGGTCCATTAATTTCTATCTCAGGGTCCAAAATCAACGTTGTTGGTGCTTCTGGGCATGTTATCGATGGCCAAGGTGCAAAATGGTGGGACGGTAAAGGTGACAGCGGTAAAGTTAAGCCAAAATTTGTGAAATTGGGCTTGACCGGAACCTCAAAAGTTACCGGCTTGAATATCAAGAACGCTCCACACCAAGTTTTCAGTGTCAATAAGTGCTCTGATTTGACCATCAGTGGTGTAACCGTTGACATCAAAGCTGGTGACTCCGCCGGTGGCCACAACACAGACGCGTTTGAYGTGGGCAGTTCCACCAATGTTGTAATCCAGGGATGTACCGTTTACAATCAAGACGACTGTATCGCCGTAAACTCTGGTAAAAATATCAAGTTTTTAAACAACAACTGTTACAACGGTCACGGTATCTCTATAGGCTCTGTTGGTGGCCGTTCCGACAATGTTGTCAACGGTTTCTGGGCCCAAAACAATAATGTTATCAACTCTGAT
>NC_030981.1:263087-264757 GCF_001298625.1 Saccharomyces eubayanus
CGAAATGTGTTGATATGTGAGGGTATATTGTAGTGATAGAGGAGAGGTGGTGAAGTTAATTGATATTTGATGCTATTAGTGCAATTGTGAAAATATTGAGATGTTTAAAGCGAATGTAGGATGTAGAGAGTCGTATTTAGTGGTGGGCAGAGTTTGGTGGCCGGACGATGGATCAAATGTGAAAATGTCCTGGGTGTTAAGTGGTGAGGTTCGTGACGTATATGGCGATAATGTGGTGGTATGGTAGAGAAAGCTGGGAAGGGGCATTTATAGATGGTTAGGTGAATTTGAGGTGGATGAGATAAGTATAAACGATAATCGAAGTGTTGGTAAGAATTAATGATTTATAGCTGGGTATGGATATTGGGAAAAGGATAGAAATTGTGAGAAAATATAAAAATATAGAATATGGAAGAGGGGAGTTAGAGAAATATTGTGGTTTTGTATGTTGTGAGTATTATATTTAGCGTCCGTGTGAGTATGTGCGTGTATTATAATATAAAAGTGAGGGTGTTTAGTATAATATATGGAATATTGGGTAGTATGATATGTTGAGAGGATATGGGTATTGAATTATGAGATGATAGGTAGGTAGTATTATGGTATATGGTATTATGATATATGGATGGGATATAGGAAGAGAGTGATGGTAGGTGGTAATATGATATGATATTATGGAGAGGTAGGTAGTATATGATATAGTGAGGGTATATGGTATGATTTTATATTGAGGGTGGTTGAGGTGCATTATGGTATATATATAGAGTATATGGTATGGGATATTATGGAGGGGTGTGGTGTTTACGTATATTTGTTTACGATTAAATATGTATGTTTCGATATTTTTGTTTGTTTACGTTTCGATGGTTGGAGATGGCATGGAGATTATGTATAGCGTCCGTCTGAGTATGTGATGGTATTTATAATATTATGGTATATGGTATGTGATATTGATATAGTAATGGTATTATAATATATGGTATATAGTATCATATTATATATAGAGGGATGATATTATGATATATGGTATGGTATATATAGAGAGATGGTGTTATGGTATGAAATGTGATATTGAGGTAGAGTGATAGTTTGATCTTTTGTTTACGATTCAGTATGTATGTTCGTTTGTTTCCGTTTCGATATATATGTTCGATGTATTTATTTGTTTACGCTTCGATGGATATGTATATTTGCTTATGTTTGGATGGTTGGAGAGTAGAGATTTGATGGAGAGAGTGGTGGTTAGGGTATATGATATTGAGGTAGGGTAATGGTATGGAATATAGAGAGTGATGATATATGGTATGGGATATGGTATTATCTGTAGGGTAATGGTATATGGTATGGGATATAGAGTGATGGTATATGGTATTGATAGTAGGGTAATGATATATGGTATGGAATATAGAGAGTGATGGTATATGGTATATGGCATTATCTGTAGGGTAGTGGCATATGGTATATGATATTGATAGTGGATCAGGGTAGAGATGTATATATGTCGGTATGGTATAATATGTGGAGGGTAACGGTAGTAGTTAGGTGGTATGTAGTGGAGTAGTACCGGGCGTGAGATGGTGAGGTAAGGGCCGTGGATAGTGATAGTGAAGGCTACATATTGGTGTGGGCTAGATCACGTGAGAGTAGGTGTTTGTGTTGTGGGTGATGGT
>NC_030982.1:0-88807 GCF_001298625.1 Saccharomyces eubayanus
ACATTATTTTTGACGTATTCCAAGGCTGTTTTTGGCTCTTCCTCAAACTCTTATGTCAAACTTCCGATTCAAAAGCTAGCGAATATTCCAAACATAAACTTAGAGGATGCATCTGGTATTTCTAAAAGAAGCGAAGCTTTCAATTCTACCTTGATAAATATGTTTGCAAGTGCAGGCATATATGTTGTCGAGATGCAAGTCGGGACCCCTCCCCAAACGGCTTACCTCCAGTTAGACACTGGCTCTTCGGATATGTGTGTTAATGAGGCCAATACCTCTTACTGTGAATCATTGGCCGATGGGCATGACGTTTGGACTAGTAATTACGAGCTCACAGCAACTGCTACTGAGATCTCTTCTACAGCTACTTCACGTAAGGCTTATAATACACCCTGCTCGTACTGGGGTACCTTCAATCCCAACACCTCTTCCACGTTTAAGTATAATGAGACAAATTTTCGTGTAACATACGCAGATAATTCGTACTATGCAGGAACTTACGGGACGGATGTTGTCTCTTTGGGTAATATTACTCTAAGCAATTTCACTTTTGGGGTGGCCAATGATACGGAAAAATATAATGGCATTTTAGGCATATCGCTTCCTTCTGCAGAAGAAACAGATGAATCGGGAATGCCCTCCGGTAAAACACCCTTTGTATACGAAAACTTCCCAATGGCATTGAAAAGCCAAGGGAAGATTGAAAAGATAGCATATTCCTTGTTTTTGAATGAACGTAATGCTCGCTTTGGAAGCATCTTGTTTGGCGCCGTCGACAAAAGTAAATACTCAGGACAGCTTTACACTCTTCCTATGCTGCAGGCTTACAACAGCCTTGATGCTAATAATCCAGGGATGTTTGTTACAGCACAGAGCGTCGCCATTTTAGATAGCAAATCCGGCAACAAAACTGTTTCAGAGGTTCAGTTCCCAGTATTGTTTGATTCTGGTACAAGCACTTCTCTTTTACCTACTGAAATTGCCGACGCCATAGGCAAAATTTTCGATGGGAAGTATAGCTCCGATAACCAAGGCTACATTTTTGATTGTTCAAAAGTGAACGACACTCTATTGTCTGTTGATTTTGGAGGATTCAATATTTCTGCAAACATATCCAATTTTGTGACACCACTAAAGGATCACTGTGTTTTGGATATTATGGCCAGTGATGAAGTGTTTCTGTTAGGGGATGATTTCCTTGTCGACACTTACGCTGTCTATGATTTAGAAAATCACGAAGTTTCTCTTGCTCAGGCCAGCTTTAATAGTCAAGAAGAAGATATTGAAATTATCTCTGATAGTGTCCCAGGTGCCACACCTGCTCCCGGATACTCCAGTACGTGGGTGTATACGCCCGGTAGCCCCATCGGAACAGGAGAGTTTTACAATGTCAGTCGGACCTCCTCTTCGGAGTCTTCACAATACCAATCATTTTATTCCACCGAAATTAGTGATGGGACTAGTTCTTCCTCAAGCGGTAGTAGTTCCAGTGAAACGACGACCAAAAAGAAAAATTCGGGTTACAGATGCCGTCATTCATCTTTTTCCTTTTCAATATTATCTGTTATATCTTATTTTCTTTTGTAAGGTTTGTGTAACAAAACGTATATACAGGCCGTAATTTTTATTCCTTAGTGGTCTCCTTTATAAGTTCTTCTTTTTAGATATATGATGGTTATATTATTGTTAATTGTACCACACCTTTCGTGTCGTTATTTTGATCACTAGCCGTTCGTCTAACAAGTTCAATTGATACGAAGAGGTAAATATTGAGGTTATTGCTTCTGTCCCACACACAGCAGTTACTGGGGTTTCGTTTAGAATGTCAGTGGCGGCAAAAAGTAAGCGCTCTTCTTGGAACTTCTGACATTTTTTGTTTAAAATATTATTGTCAGTACAGTTACCAAACTATTCTCTCCTTTTCAATGGGGACAAGTGGGGAATTTCAGTTGAATTAACGGAGCTGATTTAACCGGTGCTAGACGCCGTTCGTTTTTAAGAGACCTTTCCAGTAGACTATCGTCCATATATTACTATTATATACGGTGTTAAAAGATGACATAAATTAAGATTCAACGTGTCATCAAAATTAATGGAAGCTGAAGCGCAAGGATTGATATTGTAATAGGATTAATGAATGACAACATATAAAAAGAGAAACAGAATCATTTATAATATTATGTATAAAGCAGATTTTTTTTTGTCGATTCCTAAATTTACGAGGAGGATCTCTAGTATAATATATATACGCAATACTATAACATTAAGAAACAACGGAATCTCAAAGATCATCATACGACTTAAATAGTCATTAAAAAAATAATTCATATAATACAGAAAGTAATGTTCCGATGCGAAATTCCTCCTGTTGCGAAAGCGTTATAGCGATAAAACCGTTGGTAAAGTTTAGAAACGGTAAGTTGAATGAAAGGAAAATATAATTTCAACTGTATTTCGCGATCTTTCCTTCTAACGGGTTGTTATTTCTAATACTATATTTGAGCATCCACCTCACTTAGGGTCCTACGTTCATCTATATACATACCCATACACTACTCTCTATTTCATAACCGCACTTCAATCACCCAAACATATATAAACCATCAATTATACTTCAATCCGGCCTATATGCGCTCCCGATATCAACACATTCCCAATCACTCATAATAACTTACAATTATATTCACCACTCCCACATCATAGCACCACATACGTAAAACTATATCCATATACTTCTTACTCTTTAAATATTGATAAAACATAAACTGATGAACATAGACATTACCTATAATTATCTCACTACCCTATTCACTCCTTATATCATAACATCCCTCCTCGGAATATTTTAATATATAGCAACAACACTTTCTCTTTCAAACACTATAAAAATTAAACATTCAATATTAATTTACATATTATTCCACTTTCTCAATTTTCATTGAACAGCTAAATATTTTTACACTCAACAAATTCATCTACAGAATATTCTGCATAAATACGCCTAAACCATAATATGCCGTACTCTTATTACTCAATAACATAGTTTTGGACTTCGCCAACAGTATAGTTCTTGCAGCCATCATGGCATTCAGGTGCGGCTGACAAACCCTGGGTAATGCTGTCTTACAAGATCATGTGATAGTCACGTTATTTGAGCATTTTTAGCCATCCTTACCCGTCCGTAGAATACGGCCCAAAAATCTCGGTCTTTTTCCCTTGGCACACCTCGCAAAACGCAGCTAAACTACCGCCAAATCTCCTGAAAAACACACATGCTCGTAAAGGTGGCATGATGGATTAAGCTTCCTACCCCGTGTTGCCGAGATTACCAATTGTTTGTGGGGGCGGGGGTAGTGGTAGTCGGATGTCTTTTCTGTATATTGAATATTCTCAAACATATAAATACAAAAGATATATTGTTGTTCCTGTAATCTAGCTTAAATTGTTTTATAATGAAAAATGAAAGAAATCAATTTAAAAGAACAAATACACAATAATGACAAAAAGTAACAACGAAAGCGAATACGGCCTCATCACAATTGGTGATGCGGCAAGGTTCCAGGCTACCATTTCAGAACTCGGTGTTACACTGGTTGATTTAAGGGTGAATAACCAATCAGTTGTTCTAGGATATCCGGAAATTCAAGATTATTTAACGGATAAGGCCAACTATCTCGGTGCTACTGTCGGTCGTTATGCGAACCGTATTTATAAGGGTGTTTACATGTTGGAGGATGGTCCTCACAAGTTAACTGTTGACAATTGTGGTAACGCAAACCACAGTAGTATCAGCGGTTTCAACCGTAAGAAATACACGGCGTCTCCTGTTGAAAATCCTTCCAAGGATGTTTACATTGCCAAATTCTCTTTGTTTGATGACCACACACAATCTAATCCCAATGAATTCCCTGGTGATCTAGAAGTTACAGTAACGTATACTTTGAATGTTGCAGAAATGACGTTAGACTTGGATTTCCGTGCACAACTGGTACGTGGAGAGGCTACTCCTATCAATATGACCAGCCACACGTACTTCAATTTGAACAAGACTAAGAGTGCGAAGTCTATCAGTGGTACCGAAGTTAAACTTTGTTCAAACAAGTCACTAGAAGTCAGCGAAGGAGCACTAATTCCGACCGGTAAGATCATTGAAAGAAAGATTGCTACGCTTGACTCCACTAATCCTACTGTTTTACGTGACGATGGTCCCATTTCAGATTACGGTTTTATTGTTGAAGCAAATAAAGATTTGAAAACAACAGACTCTGTGAGCGTGAATAAGTTGGTTCCTGCTTTTGAGGCTTATCATCCAGAATCGCATCTTACATTAGAGGTTTCAACAACAGAACCAATGGTTCTTTTCTACACCGGTGACAATCTGTGCGGCGAGTTCACACCCAGATCTGGATTTGCCGTTGAACAGGGCAGATATGTTGATGCTATCAACCGTGATGAATGGAGAGATTGTGTTCTTTTGAAGCGTGGTGAAGTATACACTTCAAAGACTCAATATCGTTTCAAGATTTAGGTATGCAGTTGAATTACTCTTACGTTTACAATGCCTCTCATTTATCTGTTAATACGAACTTTATAATGATATATGATATAAATTTAATTTAATGTTAATGTGTTACAAAAGTTACTCAAGGATTGTTAAAGACCGCTTTGAACTTTTTGGGCTCATAGCGGATTTAATTGAGTCGCCGCTGCTTCTCTCGTTAGATTTAACATCTGCTGTACATTGAAGAAAGGATCTCAACCCTTGGAAAATTATTACCACACTGAATTGCATTTTCCGATGACTATTGATATGTCACAATAAACATATTTTCTGCCCTGAATGTTCCAATCCATAATCATTTGGGCATTGAAATATGTTCTTTTTTCGTGGACTGAAGTGCCATACCCCACTATTTTGACAGTAGTATTCCAGGTCTGGATATACTTTCAAAAAGTGAAATACACCATTTGATGAGCGACATATACACTTCAATTACAACAGAAACGGAGCATCCACTGGGTTCCAATGCATAATATTGTCATATAAAATGAGATTGCAACCGTTTACTTAGCTGAACTGGCACATACTTTGCTCATTTAACACATTTATTTCGCATATTAAAAACAGGAGTGTGTTCGAAATCACTGTTAAACTCTGGTAAAACACGAATATCATTGCCATCCAATGGTTTTGTCAATATTTGAATCGTGAGATCTATGTTGAAATCATGATTTGTAAGAGAGTGCGGCTGAACATTTGTCTCGAGCAAAGACCCACACACCGTACCATAGATTGTCTAGAAGCTGCTACTTTACGCATTTCTGATAATCGATATTTTTCTTTTTCACGCCTTATAACGCCTAAAGCCGCATCGTGTAAGATAGCGATTACTGTGCGTTTACGAAACAGTATGTTTAGAATGATTTCGAAGGCATCATTGTTCCAGTTGCAAAGAAGAGAAACAAACTGAAATGACTACTGATACGAAGACCATAATTGTTGTTGGTGCTGGAGTATTTGGTGTGTCAGCAGCAAACCACTTATATAGGGAGTTGGATGCTACAACGTACAAAATAAAGCTTATCACCGCCTCCGATTATGTATATTTTTTACCTTCCGCTGTGCGTTTAATGATATCTAAAGAATATTCTAGTTCAATCCTGCCGCTAAAAAAAGTCCTTGACGATGGAGTTCAGGTAGTAAAGGATAAGGTTGCTAGCTTTAACCCCAAAGACTTGGTTTTGGAGTCAGGAGAGGTAGAAAAATTCGATGTGTTGATCCTTGCAACAGGCTCAAAATGGCCTGATCCAATTAGTTCAACATGTGAGTTCGGAGATAATTATAAAACGCATTTTGAAAAAGAAGCCTCTCGAATTGCAGATGCTAATCACATACTTTTCATCGGGGGTGGCTTTGTTAATTGCGAAATAGTTGGTGAATTGATATTTAAATATGAAGATGAGATCAGATCTGGTAAAAAAAGCATTTCCATCATTCACAATTCTGATAAGTTGTTGCCGAATTCAGGCCTATACGGCGATACTTTAAGGGAAAAGGTAACGAATTATCTTGCTGACCACGGTATCAAGCTTTACTTGAACACAGTAGGGAGTTTCTCCAGTACCACACCGAACCGTATTGTTTTTGGCGAGAGCGCATTGGAGCATGTGGATGCAGATTTGATTTATAAAGGTGTTGGAATCTCACCAAACGTTCCATTAAATTCTATTTCAAACCTTTGCGATAATAAAGGCTTTATTCAAGTCAAAAGAAATTTCCAGGTTAAAGCCATTGAAGAAGGAAATATTTTTGCAATTGGAGATGTTACAAACTTCAGGTACCATGGGCTATTCAAAAGGGACAATTGGATTGACGTTTTGACACGTAACGTTATGGGCTTTCTGAATGAGGGTTCGAAAGCCAACCTTATCAATGCAAGTTCGTATGAATCAGGACACGCTCCATCTGGTGTTTCACTCGGCCCGAATGTGGGGTTCGGGCAACTACCAGTTCCTTTACTTGGAACCTTTAATTTGCCATCGTTTTTGGTTGCTAGGGCAAAATCAAAGAATCTCCTGAGTGATAAAATGGAATCTTTATTTAAAAATTAGACAAACCTTACCATCAGTTTGACTGACTCTAGAAAATTTGGTTGAAAAAGTCCAACCTAGTGTATACGTATATTAGTTTGCAAGACATGACTTTTAGATTTCTCTATAGCACTTAGCTTTGTTAGTAGCAGTGACGTTTTTTGATTGAAAATCTAGGTCAGTAAGCACGGGAACTTTTCTCTTGTCTTTTTCTGTTAACTTAACTATATTTTTTTTTATAGAAGTTTTGCACTTCTATAGTGTTTAACTCCTTCTTGCCCATATTGTACTAGCCGTGCCATATTGGAGCAGCATATCCCGTTCTAAGAGATTATTGCAGACCCGTCAGATACAGATATTGAATAGCCGGTATCTATTTCAGTAGTTACCTTTTGGTACATTTACTTAAACACTCTGTGAAAGACCAACTGCTTCTGTTTTGACGTTTCGAGTTACAATGAATCATTTAGAGCACCTCTACTGAAGTTATTATCTGTGAAAAAATATTAGCATAAGAATGAAGCCATTGATATTCAGTATCTCACATTGAAGACTATTGTAATTTGTTTTGCAAAATAATGGACTTTAGAAACAAAACAATTTAGAAAAATCTTTGCACTAATACAGAGGAAGGGGTATTATTTAACTTTACAAGCAGATTTTTCACTTGTGAACAAGAAAAATCCGTAGCAAATATTAAGACCAAATCACAAATAGGTATTTTTTTATTCAAAAGGCTTGGAAATGAGATCAGTTTTCCTTTTATGGAGCTGATTGTGCACATTTTTTCAACCGTAGCATTAAAAAAAATTTCATGATTGTATAACTTGGTGACATATATAACACTAAACACATATTAAAGAAACACAATCTGCTCTTATATATGGAGTTTCTGCAGGAAAGAATTGATGCGTCTTTTAAGCAACAAAGATTTTAAAATTGATGCCTCCCATTATCTTCGTATTGCGATTTGGCGGCACACGAAATGTTTATAGTGTCAGAACCTCGGTGAGAACAAAAGAGAGACAGCAGTGTAGGTCTACAAATAAAAAAATGTTAAAAAACTATAAATGGGTCATGAATTGATTGTAATTATTTGCATATTACATATATGTTTAAATTTTCGTTTAATTATTTAATTATTCTCTCTCTCTCTCTTAAATCTCTCTGTTAGATTTTTCACAATACCGATCTTCATAGGGGAGAATTGTTTTACTTGAACCACATAATAAACTACTATCATACCAAAAATATTAAAGATAATGTAAGCCCATATGAAACCAAAGTTTCTCCATAAGTGGTTATAGGTAGTCTCAAGATGTGTTAGGTATTCATCACCAACTTTATAAACACAGTATGCACAATCGGAGGTAGCATCTGGGTTGGCAATATACCCAGTTCCAAATTTGAAAAATGGTTTCGTAAATTCACCACATGTTTGACCTGTCGGAGGGTTGAACACAGATAGCTCTTTCTCTGAACACTTAACAGGTTTCTCATGCATCATTAAACCAACGAAATTTTGTAAAAAGTATGTGTAAGGAGACAATTTCCACATAAACGTCCAGAACCCAGGCATTAAAAAGGCAGGCTGAACGACGCCACAGAAAGAGAGCAAAAATGATAAAAGGAATCCAACGATCACATTAGCAGATTGCAGGTTTGGAGACGCGTACAAAATCATTAAAGCAAGACCGACATAGTAAAGTTGGAAGATTATCGCATAGTTTAGGTATACAATACCAGACCTAGACACCTCGAAAAAGATTCCTAAGGGGAAATAGAACGAAACAAAAAAAATTGTTGAAAATAATAAGTGGTAAGGCAGTTCGTTTAAATACTGAGTGATCAATAGTAAAGACCAATGAAACATGTTGGATTTAGACTCACGAACTTCATATAGTTCCTTGGCAGCAGTGGCGCGATCTTGAATTTGGTTAGTTGCAGGAGCAGATATAACAATAGCCATAAAACACGCAAACATAGTATTTTGCAAGCCAATGTAACTATTTCCCACATGGAAAAAGGTGAAACCAATGAACAGACCACTTACCATCAACAGCATCATTTTTGCCATAATGTAGTTTAGGTTCCTCCAAAACGTCAAACTAGACCTGGCCAAGACACGCTTGAATTGATAAGTGTACGATGTTGCATACTTGGAAGGGTTTTTGTCTATGTCTTGAGACGTAGAAGACAAATCCTTAATCATAGTGCTAACTTTTTCATCCACCTTTGCAATCTCGGGTGATGTCTTCCATATATCGTGCCAATTCTCTTGAACAGATGCTGTAGCCCCGGCGCCAATGGCTTCTAAAATATACTCAGCTGGGTTTTCACTTTTCTGGCACTTTCTAGCACCGTTCCTTTCAAAATATTCCAGTACTACATTTGAATTTTTACCTATATCACCAAAATAGACTGTTTGACCACCTTTTCGTAATAGTAATAGTCTATCAAACTGCTCAAACAGAGTAGCTGAGGGTTGATGTATAGTACACAGAATCGATTGACCTGCTAGTGCTAATCTTTTCAACATCTTGACAATAGCCCATGCAGACTGTGAATCCAAACCAGAAGTTGGTTCATCCAAAAATAACAATAGGTCTGGTTTACCAACCAGTTCAACACCAATTGACAGCTTCTTTCTCTGTTCAACGTTCAAACCGTAACCGGTTTCGCCTACAAGAGCTTCAGAAAACCCTTGCATTTCAAGGATGTCCATAATCTTTTCGACATACTCCATCTTTTCAGTGTCAGTAACAGATTGTGAACGACGCATACGGGCACTGAATTGCAGTGACTCTTTGACGGTAAGTTCTGCGATATGAAGGTCCTGCTGTTGAACATAACCAGTACGCCTTTCAAAACTTGCGTTAATCGGAAGACCATTAACCAAAATATCACCAGTGATTATTCCCACATTCCTTTGGGCCAAAGTGTTTAGTAATGTAGTTTTACCAGCACCAGATTCACCTATCAATGCAGTTAACGTGCCGGGGACGCAATAACCGCTTACGTTATCCAAAAGCATACGTTCTCCGTTATTATACTTGATTGTCAAACAGACATCTTTCCAAATAAACACGCCTGTAGCGGCCAAACCATCAAACTCAGCGTGTGTATGTTTGTTAGCGCCGCTACTTGAAACCATATCCTTTAAATCCTGTGCTGTTAAAGACAAATTTAGATTTTCTTCATCTTTTTCACCACCCCTGGATAATTCATGAACACCAATATTTGTGCCCTTCTTGAAAACCAGAGCATCACCACCCCCTTTAACAGGATTTTTGAATTCAGTAAAAAGAGCTTTCAAGATGATGTAGCCGATCAAAAAACACCACATAATACCAAAGTTTCTCCAGGTGTTTTTGTACTCATATTCATATTGATCTTTCAAATAATCATCACCTAGTACCCAGGTCTGGCCAGGCCTAGAACCAACAAATGCACACACCTGGTTATTAGGCGAGACATTTTCAAAACCGGGACCTGAAGGAATTAAGGTGCCGCCACAATCCATACGCCTGCCGTGGAATTCTGCATTCAGCATTGACTCAAATGCATATCTAATGGGTAAAACGTATGAGATCCATTTGAACCATGGATGCATCGAGGGCAATTGTATCATGTACGTTGAATACATGGCAATAGACAACATCAGAATACCAGCAATAGAGTTGGCCTGTGCCAACGAATCACATAGGGACGAAATCATTTGAAACAAGCCTGTTATAGCTTCTGAACACATACTCAAAAACAAATAAATCATAAAAAAACTTCCGGCACTCGTGTGTAAACCTGCCAAGAAATAAAGGATAATTATGAAGAAGGTCAAACCAATCATCCTAAATGGGAAAGTTGAAATCGTGCTTGCTAATGCCTCTGCTGATGGATGATATAAAGAATAAACCTTGTGTTTCTTTAAAATTAATCTGTGGTCGAAACTAATACTGGCTAGACCCATCAGAGAGTAATATAGTAGAGAAAAAAACAGAACACCACTTCTAGAAAAGGCGCCTAAGGTGGAAGGAGATGACTGGTAAAATAGTGATCCTGTGATAAACGATTGTGCTATGGCAGCGCATGTGTTGATCACGGTGTATGATTTATTACCGTATATTCTTTGAAAACCCCTAACAGTGCAAAGTTTGACTTGTTCCCAGTAAGAGATTGTATAGTATGAGGATTTTCTCGCTCCTCTTGATTTCTCTTGTTCCATAGACACGTTGTAAATTGCTTTAGTCTTTTCGGTATCTACTTCCTGTTTATACTCTTGAATTTCACGTTGTAAACTGACACACTCTGAGGAAGCGAGCCAGTATTTTTCAAATTCATCGGCAGTACGTGGTATTTGGTCCTCATAGCCAGGTCGTATATTGTGCAGGCCATTAGGATCGGTAAGAGCTGTCAAATATTCGGCGGTAGATTGTCTTGGAGGACACAAGTAACCCATTGTTTCAAAATAATTCTTAGCTTCAAAAACTTTACCGTAGAACACTTGTCTACCAGCATATAAGACAGTAACTTTATCAAAAGTTTCATATATATTTTCGCTTGCTTGGTAAAGTGTAATCAGAGCTGTCGACCGCAACAAGTCTGTACTCACACGAATAGCTTGAGCATACTCCAGAGCGGTAGAGGCGTCGAGACCTCTTGTGGCGTTATCCCAGCAGTATATTGAACCTCTCGCTGCTAATGCTTCGGCAATGGAAACACGTTTGCGTTCCCCACCGGAAACACCGCTGACGAAGTCATTACCGACCCTTGTATCATAGGTATGGGTCAAGCCAAACATTGTGGCATAGAAATCTCTATTGGTAGCGATATATTCAGCCTTAGTGACATCATTAACCCTCTTTGAAGGCATCTTACAGGCAATAGCAAAATCTAGAGTTTGTTTTACCGTTAGGTATGGGAAATGAACATCTAACTCACCATTATAAATCACGTCTGATTTATAACATTTCATCATTTCCTCTTGAGGGATACCATCGTACGATATATCACCCGTTACACCTCCTGCAAACTGACTAGTCTCCCCAGCAGCACATTTCAAGAGCGAAGAGCACCCAGCACCTGGTCTACCCAGGACAAGGACCATCTCTCCCGGTTTGGCCAACAAACTAACATTCGTTAAAATAGTTCTCATCTTATGATGCTTTCTACTTTCACGGATACCTTTGATTATTGTCCACGGTAAACACAAAATATCACCAAAGGTTTTCCCCTCTAAGAACGTAGAATCAAGGCCTTCAGCTGAGATATTTTCCATAGTTACACCAGCTTTACGAAGATGAATACCTTGTTCAGAAGCCTCTTTAACAAAAGTTCCGATGGTGGCTGAAGCATCGAAAGTGGGAGAGTCAGGACTCTCCAATTTCATAGAGTCATCTCTCGTAGTATACCGAGCCATTATTCACGCACCCATTTGAAATCTACCATCAACAGTAACATCTTGACCACGATTACGGTTGTCTCACAATCAGAACCTAAATATATATGACCATTCTGGAACTTAGTCATCTGAACTCAATCTATTGCACGGCGCATCTAAGATTCAAATGTATCCCTTATAAAGGGATACATTTGACTTCATACTACTTTTAAATTTCAGAGCTAGAAAAGAAAACGCGCTCGTAGAGAAACGATCGGAGCCTATATTTTTCGGTCAAGCACTTTGAATTAATTCTAGAAAGAGATGCAATTAATAACACGATGAACTGCCTGAAAGTACAGATTACGAAAACTCGAATACCCAACCGATGACGCTTAAGTCGCTGACGCATGCAGCCACTGGTATACTTGTCGAATGGGGTAAACTGACATCCATTTATACCTGTTGATTGCCGAAGTACATATTAGACGACCAAGCTTCAATATGAATGCATCTCCTCTAATAAAATAAACTGACTCTTATATTCCTCATTATTCAACAGGACGCGAAAGTCAACTGCCATATATCTTTATGATATGTCGATAACAGATCATTCCACAAATCTTGGAATATGATCTTCCGATATACTAACGATGCCATTCAACTATCCCTCATATCTTTGACGATAAAACTTCATCATACTGCTCTACAGGTATTGGCTCTGCAGAAAACTCTAAACTTTTAGCTGATAATTCTTAATATTCTCTTTGTATTTACAAGGCGAACGAAATTCAAGAGCAGCCGACAAGCTGAATGTCTCGGAATAGTATACATATGTCAATCTTTCTACTTTCTTAAGCTGAGAATTCTGGGGGTAGGACATTCTTTAATTGTGATTCACTATTGTAACCTATCATTTTTCAATACAAAAAAAGCCCGCTTGTCAGCACCAATTGGAACGAAATTTCAACGTCTTGTTTATGCCGATTTGATTGCAGTACTTAAAAATGCTAGAACTTACACTAGCATTTTAGGCGTGCTGCATATCGAAGCTCTGTTTTCGCTCTTTGGTTGCTTACTTAGCCATCCAACAGGAATAATTTTTAAGCACAGCTCATGGAAATGAATCCGCAAGGCCTGTAATTTTCATTCAAGGATATTACAGTACACTTTTTATAACTATTTCGATGTACTTAAAAAAATAGGAAACGGCCAAAAGAATAATTCTGGTCTCCACCAGTTGATAAACGTCTTTAATAGATATTCCAGTGTACCTATTTCATCATCGTTTTTATTGGAGGTAAGATTCAAGGCATAGCAACAGAAGTAAGTTGTTGAAATCTTTGACACAAGATTTTCGATTTTCGCCTTGCAGTAGCAGAGCTCAGACGGGCATTCCATAGACTGTACGGCTCGGGATTCGTTACACCCGTAGTGAGCTATATCCGGTAAGAAGGCATTACGATGTATGTTAGCAATGTGAGATTCCAGATCAGTCAACAGGCTGTAGTTGAGGGGAACAAAATTAATCCACAGAGCCGCCAATCCTCTTTGAAACGATGTAAGATTTTGCGCCTGCCTGTTACTGATAGATGTGGGATATGTCGATAGGACGGTTGAAAAGTGAGTCCGCTTCATTAAACCACAATTACTGGTGTCAATAAAAAGAAAACCTTTCAGCATAAACTCTCTGACCTTATTAGCCTCCAATATTTTGATGAATGCCTCCAACATTATCGTATATTCATAAACATCAGCATTCACGGCCCTTTCTTCATCGTCCATTTCTACGTTGTTATCGTCAAACCTGTTATTGCCAAGAACATTATCTGCTACAACACTCCCAATGGTGGACACAATCTCGGCTCTTTCAGAGCAGCCTACATCCACTGGATACATGGAAATCGCAAATGGCCGCAATATGTACATGAACCAAAACAAGATTGCAGACACTGGTACGTCCAAGAACAAAAATTGTGTATCATATTTGTTATGTTTCGATTCAATAATAAAAACGCGCTCACCGGCGTCGAAGTATATGTTTCTGTTGAAACTAGTAAAACGTAGAAGGTTTAATTCCGGAAAAACAAGAGGTAAACCAGGACAGATCCAAATAGCAATCATCAGTAACTTTGTAATACGGTTGGCAATCTTCAGGACAGCGTCCCTGATAATTTTGTCGTTTTTATAATCTATTTTTTTCCAGCTCATGGAATATGGGGATACCAAGTTTTGATCAACAATATCAAAAACGGATCTTTTACTGTTGTGAGGGTAGTCTTCTATGTGGACAGATCGATTGCCCATACAATTATAATAGACCTGGCCAATACTCCCGAAATCCAACCATTCTGCCAGCATATTGATGAATACTTTGATATCACGGTCAACATCCTTGCGTAAATTCCTGATATATTCAAACGACATGCGTAAGCCATGGACCTGAACGTTCTGTGTAACGAAATATACATCAACGAAACCAGAGGCCTCAGCGTTCTCTTCCTCGACTGTTTTGATATAAAGACGCTTGAACCAGGCCATAAACGTATCCAGAGGCCACTCATCAGCAGTTAAGACCTCAACTGCAGACCGGGCATCATCAACGGCACATAGCAAAGAAAAATCTATAAGGCATTTCACTGTGTCCATCGCTTGGCGGAATGCATGGGCTGATTTTCTGGGGCATGGTTTCGACTTACCCCTCCATGTTTCAAAGTCGAGTACAGACATACAAATCTAACGAGAAGTATACTGCCAAGGGGCGTTCTTCGTAATCAAATCGCTGAATAAGGAGCCTAAAAAAGTCAGCCACTTTTCAGAGTCGTCGGATTCCCGTAAAATGCGGATTTCACTCTGAACGGGACATTCTAGGTCACTAAATGATGACAATTCCCCAGCACGTATCAAAGTGTAAAATAACGGCCCCAATCTGCGACCGTACTTAGCAATAGTATGAGGATCATAGTGATCGACTAAAGGCGTGTATTTTCTTTTTAAGTCTCTCTTCAAATAGCTAGATCCAAGTTTACGGCCTTTTTATAATCAAAAGTAAGGTAATTTTCTCCTATGTTCTTGAATGACTCCCCCACGGTATTATAATGCTGTAAAATCTCAACGTCATTCTCGTCGAACAGAAATTCTTGAATTGCAAGTTTGTGTTCGATTAGCAAGTCGTCATTCTTAATTGGTAAATCGAGCATGTCAGTATTCGGGGTTAAATTAGAGCTGGACGGAACATTCTGCAAATAGATGTTACGCCTGTTGCCAATACAGATACAATGACAGTTACAGAAGTAGGTCCTTGAATATTTACCTTTGTTAACAGTCTTAAAACTCTTATTGACAAATTGGGTGCTTGAGTCTTCCATTTCGGCAAACTCGTACTTTTCGCACTTGATGAGCTTAAACAGTTCATCGTTACTAATATTTTTCAGTGCACATTTCTCGTCGTAAAGAGTCTCCCAGTTTACCAAAGGTACTGAATTGAGCTTCGTGACATGCTCCTTGCTTTTCTTGCGGCAGGCCCTGGATGGCTTCACTAGCTTGTGCTCTTCCAAATCGACAATCCAGCCATCAACCACAACCATTTTGCCTTCAAGTACAACAAACATTGCTGCAGCAATTGTGTAGAGCGACGTCGTGCGTGTATAAATAGGTGGGCGGGTGCTTGGCCAACCCGTGACTTCATCCAATATACACAAGGCCCATCACTAAGTCGGACTGTGTATATTCAGGCAACACAGATCTGGTTACACTTCCCGTTTTTTCGTAAAAAGGCTAGTTATGCGACTACGGAGTCACACTACTCGGTCCCATAACCCATAATAGCCTCGACTCGCTGGCACACAAGAACTGATACATCTCTGCCATTTTGCTAAAGAGAGCAAGACTTCATTCGATACTAGTACTCAGTCGTTCTTTCGGTTGTGTCTGCGGTTGTGGTTGTCATTAGACCTAACAGTATTAGCTGACTAAAATTTCTCGGCTCCGCTGAGGTTTTCGCGGCTCCGCTTAGCCGCTTAGTATATGACACACAGGACCACTTGCTTAAGCTATTATCGAACTAATAAGAACAATATTAGTAATTGTGGTCACGGCAAGCTTTGAAGATCTTTGCATATAAAAGCTGGCGCTTATTCTCTTGTACGTCTCCAAATATTTTTCTCAATTGGTATCTCATCTTGGATATAACGGTATACTACGTACAATACTCTATCACATACTACATACAAAAATGTCAACCTCAATTCCAAAAACTATGAAAGCCGTCGTTATTGAAAACGATAAAGCTGTCGTTAAGGAGGGAGTGCCTATCCCTGAATTGGAAGATGGTTTCGTTCTGATCAAGACCGTCGTTGTTGCCGGTAATCCCACTGATTGGGCACACATTGACTACAAGATCGGCCCTCAAGCTTCTATCCTAGGTTGCGATGCAGCCGGCCACATTGTCAAACTGGGTCCTGGCGTTGATTCCAAACGCTTTGCCATTGGCGATTATATTTACGGGTTTATTCACGGTGCCTCCGTGAGATTCCCCTCCAATGGTGCCTTTGCTGAATATTCTGCGGTTCCAGCGGAGATGGCGTACAAATCCTCCAACGACATTAGACTGTGTGGTGAGGATAGTCTACCCGAAGGACCTGTCAAATCTTTAGAAGGAGCTGTCACTATACCGGTGACATTGACCACTGCCGGTTTGGTCTTGACCTATAATTTAGGTTTGAACATGGAATGGAAGCCTTCCATGCCACAAAGGGATCATCCTGTCTTGATATGGGGCGGTGCTGCTGCCGTAGGCCAACATGTGATTCAGCTGGCCAAAAAATTAAATGGATTCACCAAGATCATAGTCGTCGCTTCCCGGAAACATGAAAAGCAATTGAAAGAGTACGGTGCCGATGAATTGTTTGATTATCATGATACTGATGTTGTCGAACAAATCAAGAGCAAATACAACAATATTCCGTATTTGGTCGACTGCGTCGCTAATGTAGACACTCTTCAACAAGTGTACAGATGTGCAGCTGATGAATTGGATGCCACCGTCATTGAACTGACCACTTTGACCGATGACGACGTCAAAGAGGAAAACAGAAGGAAAAATGTCACCATTCGCCATACAAGGCTATATGCGACAGGTGGTCACGAAGTTCCATTCGGTAACGTCATTTTTCCGGCTGACCCTGAATGCAAGATGGCTGCCATCAAGTTCGTCGAATTTATTAATCCAAAGGTCGATGATGGAGAAATCCACCACATCCCAGCTGAAGTTTACAAGAAGGGGTTGTACGACATCCCTCAGATGCTTGACGACATCAAAAATAAAAAAAGCTATGGTAAAAAGCTAGTTGCGGTATTGGTCTAAATATATATACATTTGTGTGTAACCTAATATATCCTAAGTACTCTCCTAAGAATATCCACTTTCTGCTGTATGTACTGTTTATCTTAGCACTATAATATTATAACAGCATTTATCCTTATATAAATTAGTGGGCCTTGGGTTAAAGTTGTCGTAACAAGGCGAATGTACGTGTAGTTACGTTCCAACGACAAACATAATGCTCGGCGGGCGAATACGATTGAACCTCACATTTTCGATCGTTCATCGTGAATCTACGGACGAAAGTTGCATGCTGCTGATCGTGTATAACTCCCAAAATACCTGCTTATTTCATGCTATTGAAGGTATATGGTGATTGCGTAAGCATCAATAAGCCCACACTACCAAAACTATATAGTAAAGGGCTTCTATTTAACGCCCGATCCAAGAATTTGCTACATCACATAATGCAACAATAGTAGAGTACACATTCATTTCTATAGGAATATTCTTGTTACTCAATTTTATACAGTGATGCCTTATTGGTCTGAGTTCCAATGTTGTTACCTCCTCGATATTGAAGCATCGCTAAGAGATAGAAAGAAAATAGAACCTTATTCTTGGCAAACTAATATTTTTTCTTGATATTGTAAATGGTTTTGTTTGGTTTTCGAATGTAAAAGCACTAACTTCATTATTTTATTTCATAATGAGCTTCAGTATCACGGTTGGCCAACATATTATTTAGCAAAAATCAATCTATTGAACAGAATTAAGACATGAAAAACAGATGTCATAAATATAGCTAAGCTCGATATACTTCTTTGAAAAGAGAGACCATAGAAAAATAGAATTCAAGCTTCGATATATTTATTCGAAAGCCAAGAACTTAAGAAAAAGAAGGAAAATAGAACTACTGCGTTTGTACCATTGGTGCCTTACAGTATATTAAAGCAGGAATCACTGTCACAAATACCAACGGTCATTGTAACTTGGCAGACATTATTCTACACAAAGTACTGAAAATAGACCACACGGCTACTGCTTTCTATACAACGCAGATCAAAATCTCTGAATATTCAGAGCTGACACTAACGTCAATATCGAGTATAACCTTTAAGGTACCACTTTACCGTTTTTTTCCATTAAGGCGCGTATGCATGAAAAAAAAATATTGGGAGTGCCGCTTAAAAATGCTTAGACAATTGTGATAATTTGCCTGTAAGACCTTAAAGTACCAAATGTACCCTTGGGGTTCTCACTTCGAAGCTGTCATTCGAATAAAGTGAAATTTTTTACGTCCCGAGGTAGGCTTCAAAATGACCTCATCCCAACAAACGTGACAGAGTAGTACTCTTGACCTTGAAGGTTACGGAATAAGCTATGAGAACTAAAGCGCAAGCATTTGATGGTAAAAAAAGTTGCACGTTATTAGTTCGATGTCTTAATTATAAAAAGAGACCCAATATCGGCCCAATATCAACTACAATTGCTTCTTCTCAATGATAAAATAAGTAAAAACAAACTATAGTACAACAGTATAGATAACCCACAAAATAAAATGAGCAATGTTACTTCGCCGTGGTGGAGACAATGGAATCCTGATACCGTTACCATTCATGATGATTCAGTGAGTGATGTGTGGAAAACTTGCGTTCTTCAGGGTGTTTATTTTGGTGAAAATGAGTATAGTGGAAATTTAGGCGCTAGAATATCTTCCATTTTTGTTATTCTTATCGTGAGTACTTTCTTCACATTGTTCCCATTGATTTCTCTGAAAGTGAAAAGATTCAAAATTCCGTTATATGTTTATCTCTTTGCAAAATATTTTGGTTCTGGTGTGATTGTTGCTACTGCGTTTATCCATTTAATGGATCCTGCTTATTCTGCTATTGGTGGTAATAGCTGTGTTGGACAAACTGGTAACTGGTCCCTTTATGCGTGGTGTCCTGCCATTATGCTAACAAGTTTGTTCTTCACATTCCTTACCGACTTATTCAGTAGTGTCTGGGTCGAAAGAAAGTACGGTGTATCGCACGATCATACTCATGATACCATTAAGGACTCTGTGGTGAATGATGCAGTTATTACTTCAGACGAAAATGGTACGGCCAACAGATCTTATGACGACAAGAACAAGCTGGAATACTTTGAAGATTCGGACGCTTCAACATTGGACACCGTTCAATCATTTCAGTCCCAATTTTACGCATTTTTGATTCTAGAATTCGGTGTCATTTTCCACTCGGTGATGATCGGTCTGAATTTGGGAAGTACTGGAGAAGAATTTGCTACTCTATATCCAGTTTTAGTTTTCCATCAATCCTTTGAAGGTTTAGGTATGGGTGCGAGATTGTCAGGCATTGAGTTTCCCAAGTCAAAGAGATGGTGGCCATGGGCTTTATGTATCGCTTACGGGTTGACCACTCCAATTTGTGTTGCTATCGGCCTGGGCATTCGTACCAAATATGTTAGTGGCTCTTACACGGCCAGCGTAGTTTCTGGTGTTCTGGATGCTATTTCAGCCGGTATCTTGATTTACACTGGTTTGGTAGAATTACTAGCAAGAGACTTTTTATTCAACCCGCACAGAACAAAGAATATGAAAGAGTTGTCCTTCAATGTGCTATGTACTCTTTTAGGTGCTGGTATCATGGCTTTGATCGGTAAATGGGCTTAAACTGTGGACCTCTAAGCAAAGAGAAAAACTATATCTCTCCTCCGTAAACTTTATTCCAATATTGTATAGCTAATTATTCTTTACAGACTAAGTAATAGCAAAAAAATAATAGTACTTAACTTTTTTCTTTACAATTTCGGGGTACAGATTATTGATGCGTAAGAAAAAAAAAACCTTAAAGATGTCAGCCCCAAATGTTACATAAGATGCTCAATTGTAAGAAAGCTACCGAGTGCTGGAAACCATTTTTTGCTCAAGATATGGCCAATACAAAGAAACCTAACTCTAGAAGATACAAATGCTCTTTTGAAGGCTGTGATAAAGACTTCAACAGACCAAGTCTGCTTGAACAACATCAAAACTCTCATATGAATCAAAAGCCGTATCTTTGCGATGAGCCGGGATGTGGCAAGAAATTCATAAGACCATGTCATTTAAGAGTTCATAAATGGACGCATTCACAGATCAAGCCTAAGCCATGCACATTGTGCGAAAAAAGATTTGTTACGAACCAACAATTAAGCAGACATTTAAGCAGCCATGAAAGAAAAGACAAACTAAAGTCTAAAATCAACACTAAAAATGAAGAGCTGGGCCTCAATATCAAATCAGACCACGAAGGCAATGATTTGAATCTGGATACGACATTGTCTACCCATCTACACCCACTTGATGAAAATTTGTCACAAGACTATTTGCTCCAATTTAATGATATGCAGGCGGTGCAGTGTCCGTACGTATCGTGTCAGGTACTCACTAACTTCGATGACGATTTGATCAATCATATATTACAAAACCACATAGCAAGTAAGCTTTCTTTGCCACCTGAAGAGCAACTTTTAAACAGACAGACTCCAGTATCGCCTTGTTCAAGTAGCACGGACGTGTCATCTATTCCACAGCTTTCACATACCGCATCTGCGGCCGCCAGTAGCAACAGCAGCTACAGTACCTTGGGTCAAAGCCCGGACGACCCAGAGAGCTACTGGTCCGACCACCGGTGCAAGCATACCGATTGCCAAGAACTTGGTCGATTTGCGTCTGTGTTTGACCTGATCGACCACTACGACCACGCGCACGCATTCATCCCTGAAACGCTAGTCAAGTATAGCTACATTCATCTATACAAACCTAGCGTCAGGAGCTTATTCGAATACTAAGAATGAATTGTACCCCACTTTTTTTGACCAAAGGAGTCACTCGTGCGAACATCAGTTAATCAATTAAAAAGAGGCAGAGCAGCAAGAAGATTGTGTGATGGCTACTGCGCATGCACCTTATTATCTTCTAAAAAGTGTGGGGCTCCACGTTTCAGACGTCCCCAGACCGTATCGTTCATTCTGATGCCCGTGCCCCTCATTTGACTACTTAGTTTACTGACCACAATAGCCTTAACAATAACAAAAATGGATCATGCAGCACGGCACCAACAATAAACCGGACGGCATCAAAAATTAGAGAGGAAACGCTTTTTTTCTTTCACGGGCAGTTTTTCCGGACGATGAAGGTTTGTGCGGGAGTTTCTGTGGTTCAGGGACACGGAATTGGAAAAAAAAAAATGCAGTGTAGGTAATCTGTTCTTTCTTCCTGAAAATTTTTCCAACGATGAAAAGTTTCATCGCGAGATCCAAGAGTTCAACCCAAGTGACGTGAGCTGGCGAATTTCGTTTCCGGTTCCGTGATGTTTCTTTGTCGCACCGTTGCCACTCTCTTATCTGTAAAACTATAAAAAAGAGTAATCTTTACCCCATACCTAAAAAAAAATTTCTCAACTTCTATAACTTAAGATTTATAGTCTTTTCTTCCTTTTTTCGTTTAGAGAGTCATACAAGTATACTTTTGTACACATACTACACATACTCATAAAAAAAAATGGTTCATTTAGGTCCAAAAAAACCACAAGCCAGAAAGGGTTCCATGGCCGACGTGCCAAAGGAATTGATGCAACAAATTGAAAATTTCGAACAAATCTTCACTATTTCATCCGAAAGCCTACAAACTGTCACCAAACATTTCATCTCCGAATTGGAAAAAGGTTTATCCAAAAAGGGTGGTAACATTCCAATGATTCCTGGTTGGGTTATGGACTTCCCAACCGGTAAGGAATCTGGTGATTTCTTGGCCATTGATTTGGGTGGTACCAACTTGAGAGTTGTTTTGGTCAAATTGGGTGGTGACCGTACCTTCGACACTACGCAATCCAAGTATAGATTACCAGATGCTATGAGAACTACTCAAAACTCAGAAGAATTATGGGAATTCATTGCTGATTCTTTGAAGACTTTTATCGATGAACAATTCCCACAAGGTATTTCCGAGCCAATTCCATTAGGCTTTACCTTTTCTTTCCCAGCTTCTCAAAACAAGATCAACGAAGGTGTTTTGCAAAGATGGACTAAGGGTTTCGATATTCCAAACATCGAGAACCATGATGTCGTTCCAATGTTGCAAAAGCAAATCACCAAGAGAAACATCCCAATTGAAGTTGTCGCTTTGATTAACGACACTACTGGTACTTTAGTTGCTTCTTATTACACAGACCCAGAAACCAAGATGGGTGTCATTTTCGGTACTGGTGTCAATGGTGCTTACTACGACGTTTGTTCCGAAATTGAAAAACTACAAGGAAAGTTATCCGATGACATTCCGCAATCAGCCCCAATGGCTATCAATTGTGAATACGGTTCCTTCGACAACGAACACGTCGTCTTGCCAAGAACTAAGTACGATATTACCATTGATGAAGAATCTCCAAGACCAGGCCAACAGACTTTTGAAAAAATGTCTTCTGGTTACTACTTGGGTGAAATCTTGCGTTTGGCCTTAATGGACATGCAAAAGCAAGGTTTGATCTTCAAGAACCAAGACATGTCTAAGTTCGACAAGGCTTTCGTTATGGACACTTCTTACCCAGCTAGAATTGAAGAAGACCCATTCGAAAACTTGGAAGACACTGATGACTTGTTCCAAAACGAATTCGGTATCACCACCACTGTTCAAGAACGTAAATTGATTAGACGTTTATCTGAATTGATTGGTACTAGAGCTGCTAGATTATCCGTTTGTGGTATTGCTGCCATCTGTCAAAAGAGAGGTTACAAAACCGGTCATATTGCCGCTGATGGTTCCGTTTACAACAGATACCCAGGTTTCAAGGAAAAGGCTGCTGCTGCTTTGAAGGACATTTATGGCTGGACCGAAGCTTCCTCAGAAGACTACCCAATCAAGATTGTCCCTGCTGAAGACGGTTCTGGTGCTGGTGCCGCTGTTATTGCTGCTTTGGCTGAAAAGAGAATTGCTGAAGGCAAATCTGTTGGTATCATCGGTGCTTAAACTTGATCCATGAATTATGTTTTAAACGCAAAAAAAAAAAAATCTACCCTTTTTTACTTATGTGAACATGTTTTTCTATGATCTTTTTTTCTTATTTTACTACTGTGATATTGTATAAACTTTGTTAGAATTTCACGAAACTTATTCGTGATGATAAATATTTATAGACAAAGAATATAACGATTTATGAAATCCACATGATTTTAGTTTTCTTTAGAGTTTGACTGTCTTTACTTCTATATTGAAAATTCTTAAGAATTCTTCTAAATAAAAATGCTATAAAGGAATTTTTCTATTTAATATAGTATGTTAAGGTCAAAAAGATGTTCTATTCTTCGTAAAATTGTACGCCAATTTTAACTCTTTCTACACTTCCTCTGGACAATTTGCGTACTTTCTTTTGTAATGTAATGATTCTGGAACGTACGGAAGCACTTGTTTTGAGGTCGTCTTTACTAATCCTTACGACTACTTCGTATCCGCGATTTTTACGTGTTGTTTCTTCCTTTGCCTTTGTTGCAGTTGCTTCATCGATAAATAGTTCCTTCAAACTGGTTTCAACTTCATTGCGTTTGGAAATATGGAAATCAAATACGTTATCTCTGATATTACCACCTGGATGAACACCACATATCACATACATAATTGTACCAATATATTTCGTCCACCACACAACTCTCAATGCTTCGGCTTTGTCGCCCTCGCGTAGTACTACTTGTTCCAATTCATGAGTGTATTTTTCTTCAGATTCTGGAATATTACCACCCCATCTATTACATAATGCAATTCCTATGAGCGCTCTGGCTCTGTGTGATAGCCCGTGGCAGCCAGCTATTATTCCTCTCGTCGCAACATGTAATGCTGCTGTTGGTTGTAACTCTTTCGGATAAGAGGCATGAACAAATGCCAGGTTACATAAAGCAGGGGCAATCCTTTCATATACTATCTCTGGTATGTCCTCTTGTGGTATTGATGTTCTTAATAGATATAAATACTTTTCGCTAAGCAGTGGGGCATATGGACGAGACGCAATCAGTAAAGGATCTTGCGCACGAATTTCCCTTGGAAGGAGGGAGTAAAGCGATCCCTCTCTAACACCACCTTCACTAAAGTGTACAGCTTTGATTTGGGGGATTGCTTCAAAAACAGCACTCATAAACAATCCAACAGCGGGAAGCTGTTGTGCCCTTCTATCAGAGACTTTAAAAATCTTATGTTCTTTGGAAGATCCCGGTATTTTTTGTTTTAAAAATAGATAATCGGACATAGAAGAGAATTCTTCATAAGTACAAGCATACCCGTTGATTATAGTTTGGATGGGATATCCTTCTGATTGGTAGAGAAGCAGATGGCCCATACCTCTCAAACCACCACCACGGGTCCAAAGGTCAAATCCACCTTCTCTCTTGGCATCATCAATCATTTCTTGAGGAATACCGATTTTCTCAATTGCATCTTTGTACGCTTCTTTGATCTCATAAAAAAGTACCCTATTATCGTCTGTTCTCATCCTTCTCAAAAGCGTTCCAGCCCCGTATGGTAAAGACACAGGTGTACTAGATTGTTTAACTTCTCCATTAGAGCTTATTACCCACGATAATTGAGTACTGCCGCCTGCCACATCTAGATATAGACCTCTGACTGTGTTAAATGAAGAAACGACACCGTATATACCGACTTTCGTTTCGTCTTCTTGGCCTAATATTTCTACTTTCCATCCAGTACTTCCGTAGACGGCGTTAACAAATTCATCCACATTAATAGCATCTCGAGTAGCCTCTGTTGCAATCACCCTGACACTAGTCTCAGGTACCCCAAAATCATCACATATTAATTTGAATCTTTTCATCGCAGAACAGACCTCTTTTATAATATCCCTAGGGATCGGGCATTTCGCATTTGAATGTGTATTGTATTGGACCTCATATAGGGAAAGGCCGACCCTATCTTTAAAAACGCAAGGCATGATTCTTGCATGGTGTGCGGCCTTAGAAGATATGCTGAAACGAATACCATTGGAGCCTATATCAACGATTCCGCATAGGTTTCTCGATACAACTTCAGTCTCGGTATCGCTATCAGAAAGTGTTGACATTTGTATAGTGCTATCAATGAGTTGGCTTAGGATAGTTTTAAGTAATTGACACTCTTACAAAGCTTTCTCTTGTTCGATATATTTGTGTTAATAGTTTACAAATGTTACTTCCATTCTTCCATATTGTTCTGGGAATTCCACAGGTAAAATCATTCCATCTCGGGCTTCCTGACCCGGAACGTTTTACTTCGCGGTCATGTGACTAAAGTAGAAATGGTAAATAGCACAGTATATAAGGTTAATAACGAATCTTAACAAAGTCGAAAAGTTCCCAAAAAAAGGTTGGAAAATTTTCATCAGTTCAACATTACGTTATGCTGTCAAAACAACCTTCCTTGCCAGGTTTATCGGGAAACACTACAAACGAAGGAAAGAAAGATTCACGGCAGTGTATAGAACTACAGTAACAGCCGATTGTATCTGGTCATGCTCCTCATGCAAACTCTATATCCGAACCTAAAAAGTCTAAGTCACCATGATGATCACTTGCTGGATCTGTACTTGTACCGCTAGAATAGTCATCCGAAGACATAAGGTCGACGGAGATTATTTCTGAGCGATCTTTCAAAACAGGTTGTAAGGTTTGTTCATTTGTTTTCTCATCTGACAACTGAGATAAACCCTGAGCTTCTAAAGAAGGCTGGTTGTATGACGCTGCTGAAAAATCATCCTCGTGCCACTGTGTGAATCTATTGCTTGAGTCTTTTTGCGCCGACGTAAAATGGTGAAGCTTTTCCGTGTGGGGAACTATATTGACACTTTTGGAAACTAGAGGCTTGCGAAACTCATCAACTTTTGATGCTGACTTGGTGGAAGATGTTCCTTTTTCTTTTATATACTTTCCTGGTATACCTTCCTTACAGCATAAGTGTCTGCATTGTGTCTTGTCTTTACAACTATGATAACACTCATAATTTCCATTGGATCGTACCTGTCGGCCATTATTAACCTGTGAAAGAGGGTGTGCGTTTGAATGGAGGGGTGCTGTATCTTTATGAAGCTTTGACGGTTTTACCTCCTCCAAATAGTCTAAAATGCTATCGTCTGAAGACAACGACTCTTCCAAACCAACTTTATTATAATCCTTAGGTGTTGTATCAACTTCCTCGTCGCTACTACTCACATGGAAGAGACATTTCTCTAAACTGGTAAGATTTTTCTTTAAAGGTGACGTCTTCGTCAAAGACTGAGAAGCCAGATGGTCGGTAGAGTAGATTATTGTTTTGCCTAGTCCAGCAATTTCTTGACAGTGTATTGAAAATTCTATTTTCTCAAGTTTCGATGAGACATTGGTGGTAATTTTGAATCCTCTTGGTGATTGAAGTTTGTTCATCTGCAATCTTCTAAAATCTATTAGTTCACCAGAGCTTTTTTCCGTTTCTATATCCAGTGATAGATGTTGGCCATGCCACACACTAGACTTGAATGTTGCACTAATCTCCACTTTGAATGTCAACAAAAGTTCATCATTCTCCCTCTTGGAATGTTCCAGTTTTGTTCTTATATTCAAGCAAGGCAATAAAGAAACATCATTTTTAATTTTTATCCCATTCCCGATCTTCAGGTTGAGGTAGTATTCAATTTGTGTATCGGACAGCTTTCCCATATCTTCTAAATTGGTAATTCCATGTCCTATTAGTTTTCGTACCGAAACTAGCCCAATTGTTTTTAACTGTCTGAGAACCATTGGTGTATTTTCCCAACAATGGCCGTTTAGGCTTCGCAGCAGCAGCAGAGTACTTCTCAATGAAGTTCCGTCACCCTTTTCGATAAATGTATCAACCATGCATTTTAGTAATCTAAAACAATGTCTAAAAACTAGAAATTTATCTTGGACAAGAGTTTGATGTAATTTTGAGGCCCCTTCATATGATGGAAATTCTAATCCGCCCAACTCATACTGAATCAAAAGAGAAACTTTCTGGCTAATTTTATCGATTATTTGGCTTTGTTTTTTCTCAGTCAAAAATGGATATTTCAAGAGTGGAGATAAATTAATCTCTTTAAATAATCTTCTCTCATTATGCCTTACTCGTATAACAGAAAACTCTTCTGAATTAGACAATAAATTTAACACTTCATGTAACGATAGAAATTTTTTTCCACTAATGAATTGCTTCATGGACTCGAATGATACATAATGGCGCGTCATTGCATTTCCGTACGCTGTCGGGCTGTACAACCTGTCTCTTAACTCGATTATTTCAGCTTTCACTAATGCGTCAAGCAAGTATTGGCAAAATTGATTTATTTGAGAGTCTTCAACTGAATGGAAACTAACGTATTTATTTACTTCATGATAAGCAGACGGGTTTTTTCTGAACCTAACGTAAAAGAAAGTATTTCGTAACCAGTTCACTGCGGTTTCTGTTGAATGAACCGTTTCCAAAGAGGTTTCAGCTGCTAAATGTTCGATCAGATTCAGATGCAATGAACTTTCTAATACTTCAGTACCATGGATTAAATTTTCGTATGTTTGCTTCATTTTGGTGTCAGTCATAATTACTGCACAACCATGAGTTTCAAACTGGGGCCTTCCAGCTCGCCCAATCATTTGCAATACGTCCAGATCTGAATATTCTTGAATTTCAGAAGAGTTCCAACTTTTTGTTCCTTTGATAATAACCAAATAGGCCGGAAGGTTTACACCAACTGCTAAAGTCGAAGTAGAACATAGTACATTAATCGAGCCTGCTAGGAATTCGTTTTCAACAATACTACGATCCTCTAATGAAATGCCCGCATGATGAAAAGCAATCCCTTGCTGCATGCATTCGTACAACATTTTGTCCGAAGCACGACTACTACTACTATTTCTTCCTTGGATATTCTTTCTTCTAGATGTAACATAATTTTGCAATAAGAATCTTGCTGTGGATACCGTAGAAGCCCTAGTCGGACAGAATATAAGTACTGGACGATTATCAGCATGCTTTTCAATTAATTCGATAAGTTTGGAATTGTATATGGCATCTTTTTGAAAATCGTTTTTGCAATTGAAGGAATACCCGTAAACATGTTTCGTTAACTGAACCTGTCGGTATGATTCGTCAAAGGAGAGTATTTTTGCAGGAAACTCGTTATTTGTTTTGAGCCATAATGCTACGTCCTCTATATTTGGAACGGTTGCACTTAAAGCAACAAATCGAATATTTTGGCACATTGTGTTCATCCTTGTTAGGATAACTTCCAAAGTTGCACCTCTTTTTTCCTTTAAAGTGTGAATTTCATCAACTAGGACGAGCTTAACCAACTCAAACAGCCGGCTATAATCCGTCCATCTTCTTGTTAACAAATCCCACTTTTCTGGCGTGGTAATGATTATATTACATTTCTTAGCTTTTTCAGTCTCTAAAAAAGAAGTGTCACTAGTAAGCATACCCACAGAAAGGTTAACAAAAGATGGGCTCCAATTTTTATACATTTCATAGCATAAAGATTTTGTAGGGGCGATATATATGACTTTAGTGTTGTTCGAGTCGCTGTTCGCTTCTCTAATCAGACGCAATATGGCCAATTCAAACAACACAGTCTTCCCCGATCCTGTTGGTGAAGATATAACACAATTCTCACTATCTTCATAAATGCTAGGAAATGCTTCCGATTGCATTTTGTTGAACTCGGTAAATTTGAAGACTCCCCGAAATGAGTCCGGTAAGATGGATGTACTTAAACATTGTTTGGAAGATTTTCTAACTGCAACCCTTTTTGGTTTCTTTGCCATCTCGTTTGGAATTGGTTCCAAGTCATTATCGAATAGTTTGCTCGTTATCTGTGTATCGTCTGCAGTTATTGAGAAATTATTATCGTGATCGAACGGATCAAATAATTGTGCACCGCGAGCCTCAAACGTATCATTGTAGTCATCGTTTTCGTCACTGTCATCCAGCAGGCTATTATGAGACAAACCTACTTTGAAACTGGGTTGGCGGCTATTTTTTCTACTCCTTTTAAAAACAACGGTCTCATCTGTTGAATCGATATCTATAAATCCTCTAAAGGTCTAGTTGAGAAAACCAGCTGTTGGTTTCATCCCTACTAGATGGTAATACCAGAGGGAAGTTATGTTAGTCAAAGTATCGTTTACGCTTAAAAGCAATTAAATTCATTAATAAAGGTGTTGTTTAACTTCGTTACTACTGTTTGAATGATGCCTATTTCTTTTCCCGGTGCTGATTGAGTCAAACTTTGTTTTCATCCTTGCAATTCTATAGACTTTTGAAATGGCTAGCTCTGTTTCAATTGTACACCAATTCCTATGGTGAAGCTGCGAATGTGTTGTTATTCCTATTTACATTGGGCGGCAAATTGTATCTACCCGCCCAGCTCGATAATTTTTCGTGGTACATGATTTAAATGTCTTAATATTAAAGGTTAAAAAGGGAACAGCATTAAGAAGAGCAAGGCAGGTGCACTTAAAGAGGAAAGAGAGTAGCAAATAGAAGCTACACAGTTTTAGCATTAACAGATTGGATATGAGTGACGAAGAAGCGCATAATAGAGTGGAGCTGGACGACGTAGGTGTTCAATTGGAGGAATATGACGAAGAAGATCTTTTGGAGTATGATGATGAAGAAGCCTCCGAGGAGCAATCCCCTGATGCCGAAGTTCGTAATGCGGCAGAGACATTAATGAAAAGTAAATTGCCGAAGGTCACTGTGATGTATGAAAACGCCACGTTCTTGCTGTTTGAAATGGAGGATGAGAACGAAAGCAACCACCCCATAATATGTGAAAATTCTGCTCTCTATCAACGACCCATGGGGGAATTTATGGAATCAATTCGCCAGTTTATGGGAAGCCGTTATGGTAGGTTAACATTTGCTACAAAAGAGTTGGTTTTGCAAATGAAGAGCCTCGATTTGACACTTTTTGAAGATAACGTTTACAACAACCATATTTCATTCAACGACGTTTATACTATATTCAAAATCCTAAAGGAAAGATCAGAATCTGATTTTGAAACCGACATACCGACGCATCTGGTTATTGAATTGACTACGAGGCCAAGGTTTGTCTCCCGTTATAACGCTTTAGTAGAGCTTACTGAAAGCTCAGCCACGTTGAAGAACATTAAACCGTTCTCTAACGACGAAACTCATCCATTGATCTTGGATGATAATGACCAATCCGTTCACCAGAATACGTCTGAGGTTATTGTGATGGACATTGAAGATGACGGAGAGGAAGATTTTTAAGATGAATAGTCAGGTTCACTTTTTAAAATATTCTTGGAGCAAGTAACAACTGGTGATGTGGGGGAGGATCGGTGCCACAGCCGAATAATTCTTCTGAAGAGTTCTTTCTCGCGGCATCTTTCCTTCTGAGTTAAGATTGTCTTCCTTTTTGTTTGTGTATGTATGAGCAGTTAAATATTCGTTAGTTTGGTTGACGCAGAGATATGTATTAGTTTATATAACTGACTTAGGTCACCTCTTTCAACAAATTGTACTATTTTTTTTACATTTTTAATTTTTCAATCCTTCCTTTTTTTTACTTTTTGGTTTTCAAATTAGAATGACCACCTTTTTAAAAAAGATTTCTAAGTAAAAAATTGCGGAATTACCAATGATAAAAACTATTGGATAAGAGTATATTTTGGTAAATGGAATTTACAGATTTCCGAAGTCATCGATAGTTTATATAACCCGTTTCCTGAAAGTCATGAATATTGGAGTTTGGGAAATCAAATCACCTCCATGTAGGCATGATGTTGGCGGCTATTCTGTCTTATTGGGAAGTCTGAAAGAGAACATAAAATTAGAGAGAAGAGCTCAAAAGTACTTGAAAGAGCTAACAAACCTACAAGTGAAGCCATTAGAAATCAAATTCTCCGGAAAAACTGATAAGATTGAGAGGGAAAAATATCTTTTAGAGGTAATCCGCAGCACACCCTACAGACAAAGAACAACTCTAATTGTTAATAATACCTGGAATGCGACAAATCTCAAACAAAACAACACGGAGGAACCATTGTATGACTTACCTAAGGAAAAAATGAAAGTTGAGAAACAAGATATGCTATTCTTTAAATGGGTGAAAACCCTTTCAACCGAGTTAAAGTTTCCACTTCAACAATCATCTTCGAGACACAGTTCGACACATAATAATACGGAATTGAGCTGGCTTAACATCCCTATTCTCCGACAGAATAAGTTAAAGAAGAAGACATCGCGTATTGACCTAAAGCAAATGCCGTCTGCTTTAGAAACCCAATTCAATAAAGTGAAAGAAGAAAAGTTGAACAACTGCGTCAAATTTTCAGATACACCTTTATCAGATTGGGAACCTGGTATTTTTGAGCAAACATATGACAAGTATTTTTTAAATTCAGTGCTAATAAAAAAACACTTACAAAGAAACCGCAAACATGAATTTGAAGCTAGTACGCAAAATTGGGTAGTTACATTTCCAGAGTGCGATCAAGAGTACGATATTCTTGAAAGGGGTTACAATGAACTGTTTGATACACAATTTAATAAGCTAGAATTTTTCAAAATAAGAACTAAAAAACCTGAAAGGAGCAAGCCGGTTAAGAAGAAGGTCCAGAACATATGGCGTTTAGACAAAGGTGATTTGAAGGTCCTGGTTTGGGATCCTTTAAAGACATTCTGCAGTTACTCTTGGCATACAATATTGGAAAACGACATCATAAATGAAGAAGGATACTCGATCAAACCAATAAAAATGAGATTTCAGAAGTTAAGTTCCAGTTCCCTCGACCTCATTGATAATCAAAGGAAACAATTTGGCACTATAAAGCTTGCAGTGGGTGTACCAAATGAAAACACCACTGAAAATACTTCATTTGAAGAAAGTGAAAGAAATGATGTAACAGTAAACTGCACTTTGGACTTAAAAAAAGACAATGACCTCTCATCTTCCAAAGCCGATATCAACACTTCGTTGGCCCCTCAAAAGCGATCTTTTATCGATAATGAACTGATATCCATACTTGCCACGAAGAGAAAATTCAAAAAGCACAAAGAACATGGCAGTAGTGCTAGAAATATATCGTCTACTTCGTATTTAATGAATTCTGGAACATACGCAAACACTCCAATGGAAACTTCAATCACTAAATCTGTCTGCAACGACAAGAGAGAATTGTCATTCGATAGTTCATTGATAATCCATTCGATATTCAAAGATGATATCGAAAGTAAATGCATCGCTGTAAACACAAATAAGATGATGGAAAACCACAAAGTGATCCAGGCATTATGTCAAAATTCTCAGTTAGATCTCATCGATCAGCCTTACTTCGGCGAGTGCGACTTCATTATAGACCATTCAACATGCTTACTTAAAATTCAAATAAACCGATTTTTGCAGCTTAAGGACAATGGATCGCTATATTACAGTAAGACAATAAATGACCTGTTAACCGAATTCCACAGAGTTATAATAATTGTGGAATTTCCTGAAATATTGCAAAAAGTAGACCCGGATCTCTTTTGGAAAGTTAGGTTCTATCTATTGCATCCACGAATTGAAGCCTTTTTCATTTATGAAGATATGGAAGTGTTAATTGACTGGATAAAATACTTCATTACAAAGTGGGCACTTTCTTATGACGATGAGGAAGATGAAAAGATTGCAAATGATGATATTCTTCTAGAGTTGGGGTTCAACATTCTTTTAGTACGAAAAATCTATCGAACGTACAGTCTGCAGGAATTTTTCATGGCTGTAATACAAGAACAAAGTCAAGCTGTTGAGTTGTTAACGGGTTCACAAATGTCACGTCTGAGAAAGTTGCTAACCTTAGAATGGTAGATATCCTTTGTAGCCTTATTACCCGGCGAGATTATTCTTCCTCCTCTTCTTCCTCGACTTGTTAATTAGACAATATTGCGGTATGTTACTCATGGGTAGTTCTTTTAAAAATGTATAGAGTCAATAAAGGATATGCCCACTCACTTTTACTCCTCTATACTTTAACTATATTCGAATTTACGTATAGTATATGTCGACGTGTATAATATTACATCTGTCACAATAAACAACCCCGAAAAAAATAGCGCACGGATAAAGGGATATTAATTGACGGTATGCGTTTCAGCCAGCTCAGATGACGTGAGAGTGAAAAGATTCAATAGTGAAGGGAAGGCATTTACTTTTTTAGAAGTAAGCAGAGCCTGAGTTTCCTTTTTTTCAGTTGACACAAGCTTCTCCCAGAAGTATTTCTATTTCATCCCTTTTTTTTGATAGGTATTCCTCTCGATGGTCGTATTTGAAATAATCGTACTTGGAGCCAATGGAGGACCTTCTGAATATGGCACGCAAAGCTTTATTCTCAGACCTGTGAGGGCAGAAAGTCCAGCGTTAATAGCTGTCGATGGTGGCGCCGGGATGCATCAATTAAGAGAGATGTTGGCCCAAAAGTGGAATGACAATGAAGATTATGACGAGCTTGTTCCAAGTTTCTATGAACATGACCGAGAACCAATAGAATTTTTTGTTAATTCTAAACTAAGCATACAGAGGGGCTTATCTAGATCTTTGCTACAATCATTAAAGAGGCATGAGGAACATTTTGAGGATTCAAATACGACAAATAAAGCTTACAAGTTGTTCCAAGGGATTACCGACTACTATATCACGCACCCACATTTTGACCATATTAGCGGAATGGTAATAAATTCTCCTTCAATATATGAGCAAGAGAACACTAAAAAGAAAACTATATGGGGTTTACCACACACAGTTGACGCCTTGCAAAGACATGTGTTCAACGATTTAATGTGGCCGGATTTAACTGCAGAACGTTCGGAAAAGTTGAAGTTAAGCTATTTGAACTCCAAGGAAGTTCATAAGTGTACTATCTTCCCTTGGGACGTAGTACCGTTCAAGGTTCATCACGGGATAGGCGTCAAAACCGGCGCACCAGTATACAGCACTTTTTATATCTTTAGAGACAGGGAAACTAAAGACTGCCTAGTTGTTTGTGGAGATGTTGAACAGGACCACGCAGGCCTAGAAGAATCTTTGCTAGAGGACTTTTGGTCTTACGTCGCCGAGAATATACCACTTTTGCATCTCAAGGGCATATTAGTGGAATGCTCTTGTCCTTTGTCTTTCAAACCAGAACAGCTGTATGGGCATCTGTCTCCGACATGTTTGATCAATGAACTATCTAATTTGAACACTCTATACAACAGTAGCAAAGGACTAAGTGGGCTGAATGTCATCGTCACTCATGTCAAGACAACCCCGGCCAAAAGAGACCCAAGACTGACCATACTCGAGGAATTACGATTTTTAGCTCAGGAAAGAAACTTGGGAGACCTAAGGATATCGATTGCGCTAGAAGGCCACACCTTGTTTCTATAGATATGGGGAATCACCCACTTACGTTATAATATGTAACGCTATTTGTAATCTCTATTTATGTATTTTTTCTAAAAGCTAGCCTGACGCTATTACCCGACAATCAAACATTTGGTGGTTACCGACAAATGCAATTCCTTTACTGGTACTGAAGATGAATCGGTAAATTATAGAAGCGATCTTAGTGTTCCATCTTCCCGGATATGCTCACGATGGAACTTAGAGGTACTTCAAGAGAACCGAGTCATGCCATTGCCAATCGAAGACCAGAAAATGGCGTGATGAAAGGTGAAATACGGCCTCAACAGGATATTACATCACTTAGACAAAGCATCTGGCTGAACCCAAGTTTAATCGCGGATTACATACAGATACTTTTCAATTTCATTATAGGACTAATAATATTGACCCTTGTTATTAAGTTTATATTAATGGTTAGAAACGATGTTAATTTGAAACTGGAACACGATGTTAGAGAAGCGTTGGACAAGATTGCTACTTGTAAATCCAACTATATTAGAAACCAGTGCGACCCGCCTATGAGGGTCCCCGCATTAGAGGTACGTTGCAATGAGTGGGCCGAATGCATGAACCATGAAGTAGTACCTGGTTCCGACCATCAGTGGGCCAAAGCATGGGCTCATACGTTGGCTGGAGTGATAAATGCATTCTTTGAGGCCTTCAGTTTGCGATCTTTCCTTTTCATTTTAATCAGCATCATAGGTATAATATTTGTGGCCAATACAAGTTTTGGGTCGTACAGAGTCTATTTCAATCATAAAGATACAAAACCTGTTCACATTGCATAGTGTATATAAGTACATCTATCTTCATACACATATATATTCTTATAGATCAAATTTCTGAACAAAAAAATGCGATAGCAAAAACATGACTCACTGTTCCTTTAACGATTTTCTCCATTCCTTGAACCCATTAGTTAATATACTTTCACCATCAACCAAACCTAAATACTCGTCATCGTTTTCTTCGATTTCAGATAATTTCAAGTGATTATTTTCGAAAACCAACTTGAATGCTCTTATCCGAGCATGCGGATCCTCTTCTCTTGGAATCATTTTCAGAAGCCATTCAGTAAGGAGTCCATACCACTTGATAGCTTCTAAACACGAGCTCCCTACTTGCGGGTTGTTGTTCTTCAACAAAACAGGTACTTCCTCTGTTGAGAACTCTTCCACAGTCTTTAATACATAATGGTCATCTTTGAATCCGTATATAATCCTCGGAATACCGACCAAAAAGCACTGTAGCCAAGTTCGAAACAGTTTCCGCTCAAACTTATGGGTGTCTGACACGTTCATAACTTGCTGTGTACACTTCAGTTCAGCATAATGTTTTAAATTATCCTTACCGTTTTCCTTGAAGTCGAACACACAGTCTACCTCTGCACCAAGAATCAGTTTGCACTTACCTACACCGGTTCTCACAACACTAATGTATTCATCCCCATGTGACACAATCCGTTTAGTCCTTTTTTCTATGACTTCACGAGGTGTATACTGCAAGGGATTGGAAAGTGTAGCCAGCGTCTCAAATTTGTATCCGGTAAATCCACTTAATTCTTGATTATTGTTAGGTACCGCCCCAGCTGCAGGAGCTGGTTTGGCTACATCGACAGCCTCAGGCACCTCCTTGATAAAAAGTTGACCATTGAATGAAACTATACGGAGATTCACTGCGTTGAAAGCTGGAGAATCAAACGCAGAAGATATTAGTTTTCTCGCAATTCCCCTAAAGGTGATGATATCAACATTGAGTTTTTTTCCCTTATGCCTTTCAGTACTTTCTATAGTCTCTAATAGCCCACGTAGGGAACATCTGTCTTCGAAATCTCTGTAGTAGTCCTTAAATTTCTGAAATCCAGCTGAAAGATCCAGCTTTCTGTCCAGTTCAGCATCCGGTAGGTAGTAGTAATTTAAGTTTGTATCATCACTCACTAAATATTCTTCATCTTTAGTCCTTGAATAGAATCCTATTTCCTTTGGCTGCTTCAAAGCAGTTGTCGATCCTCTTTGTTTTACAAACAAATTCGCGCTTACACCCATTAGAATACGCTACACTCAGCTCAATATGTCGTTACCTTCAATTGTATCAAGGTAATGCTAACGACGTAACAATACCTACCTACCTCATCTCTTCTTAATATCTCGAAAACAAAATTTTCAGTTTACCCGAATGATCGATCGGTCATTTTTTTTTTCATTAAAAGGATGCAAAAAGGAAGACATTTGAAAAGAGATTGTCATAATAGGCAGTACTACGCTTTTCTAGAAGTAAAAAAGGACACAGAAGGGATTGAGATGCCATCTACTCTAACTATAAACGGCAAGGCTTCTGCGGTTGCCTATGCTGAATTGATCGCAGCTCGTATTGTGAATGCGTTAGCTCCAAACTCTATTGCTGTTGAATTCGTCGATGACAAGAAAGCTCCTGCAGCAAAACTCGACGATGCCACTGAAGATGTTTTCAGCAAAATCACAGGAAAATTTGCTGCCATATTTGATAACGGTAAGAAGGAGGAAGTTGCCAAATGGGTTAAATTGGCTCAAGAAGAATTAGTCGTTAAGAACTTCGGTAAACTGTCCCAATCATTGGAAACATTGGACGCTCAATTGAACTTGAGAACTTTCATTCTTGGTGGTTTGAAATACTCCGCTGCTGATGTTGCATGCTGGGGTGCTTTGAGATCTAATGGTATGTGTGGTTCTATCATCAAGAACAAGGTTGATGTTAACGTCTCTCGTTGGTACACTTTGTTAGAAATGGATCCAATCTTCGGTGAAGCACATGAATTCTTGACCAAATCTTTACAAGAAGTAAAGAAGAATGCTAATGTGGGTAAGAAGAAGGAAACTCACAAGGCTAACTTCGAAATTGATCTACCAGATGCCAAGGTAGGTCAAGTTGTCACTCGTTTCCCACCTGAACCTTCTGGATACTTACATATTGGTCACGCTAAGGCTGCTTTGCTGAACCAGTATTTTGCTCAAGCTTACAAGGGTAAAATGATCATTAGATTCGATGACACCAACCCATCGAAGGAAAAGGAAGAATTTCAGGATTCCATTTTGGAAGATCTTGAACTATTAGGTATTAAAGGTGACAGAATAACCTACTCTTCCGACTACTTCCAAGAAATGTACGATTACTGTGTTCAATTGATCAAAGATGGTAAGGCTTACTGTGACGATACTCCAACTGAAAAGATGAGAGAGGAACGTATGGATGGTATTGCTTCTGCAAGAAGAGACCGTTCCGTTGAAGAAAACTTAAAAATCTTTACTGAAGAAATGAAGAACGGTACTGAAGAAGGTTTGAAGAACTGTGTTCGTGCCAAGATCGATTACGAGGCTTTGAACAAGACTTTAAGAGATCCTGTTATCTACAGATGTAACTTGACTCCTCACCACAGAACTGGTTCGACCTGGAAGATTTACCCAACGTATGACTTCTGTGTTCCTATTGTTGATGCTCTTGAAGGTGTTACTCACGCGCTCCGTACCATTGAGTACAGAGACCGTAATGCTCAATATGACTGGATGTTACAAGCTTTGCGTTTGAGAAAGGTCCACATCTGGGATTTCGCTCGTATTAACTTTGTTAGAACTTTGTTGTCCAAGAGAAAGTTGCAATGGATGGTTGACAAGGACTTAGTCGGCAATTGGGATGATCCAAGATTCCCAACTGTCAGAGGTGTGAGAAGAAGAGGTATGACTGTTGAAGGTTTAAGAAACTTCGTCTTATCTCAAGGTCCATCCAGAAATGTTATCAATTTGGAATGGAACTTGATTTGGGCTTTCAACAAGAAGGTCATTGATCCAATTGCTCCAAGACACACTGCTGTTGTCAACCCAGTTAAAATTCACTTGGAAGGCGCTGAAGCTCCACAAGAACCAAAGATCGAATTGAAACCAAAACATAAGAAAAACCCAGCCGTTGGTGAAAAGAAGGTCATTTACTACAAGGACATTGTCGTTGACAGGGATGATGCCAACGTCATTGATGTTGATGAAGAGGTCACTTTAATGGACTGGGGTAACGTTATCATTACCAAGAAGAATGATGACGGCTCTATGGTTGCTAAATTGCACTTGGAAGGTGATTTCAAGAAGACCAAGCATAAGTTAACTTGGTTAGCCGATACCAAGGATGTTGTCCCTGTCGATTTAGTTGATTTCGACCACTTGCTCACCAAGGACAAATTGGAAGAGGACGAAAGCTTCGAAGATTTCTTGACTCCTGAAACCGAGTTCCACACTGATGCTATTGCTGATTTGAATGTTAAAGACATGAAGGTTGGCGATATCGTTCAATTTGAGAGAAAGGGTTACTTCAGACTAGACGCTTTACCAAAGGATGGTAAGCCATACGTCTTTTTCACCATCCCAGATGGTAAATCCGTTAACAAGTACGGTGCTAAGAAATAAATATCATATAAGTAATATATACTCGTATATATGTTATTTTCTACGCAATCTTTCAGAAATTCGTTTTTCTGGACCAAAACACTCTTTTTTCGATAGCCCCAAACTTATAGGACACTCAATGGTGAGCTTGGCCCATAATTAATGTACGTATTGAGTATATTTCAACTATAAAGCATTCTGTTTAAAGAGCTTCAAAAAATCTTATTACCCGGAGCTGAGATTTGAATAATTTCGTCTTTTGATAAAAATGGTCAGTAATGAGTATATAGAAAACATAAGCAAACTTTGTAGAGTTTTAAAGAAGTGTAGCGATACGAAAAAGTATTATTGAACCCCATTAGCTTACTTACGACGCTATATAAATGTCTGACTTAGATGAAGATTTGTTAGCTTTGGCTGGTGCCGATGAATCTGAGGAAGAAGATCAAGTTTTGACCTCAACATCTGCCAAAAGGGCCAAAAACAATGACCAATCGATTTCCAAGAAGAGAAGGATCGAAGTTGGTAGTGCAGAGGAAGAAGAAGAAGATGATGATGAGGAAGAAGATGATTACAATCCTTATTCTGTGGGGAATACAGGCTACGGGTCCGAGGAAGAAGAAGAAGTGGAGCCTAACCCATTTCCCCTGGAAGGGAAATATAAGGATGAAAGTGATAGAGAGCATTTGGAGTCTCTACCTGAAATGGAACGCGAAACTCTATTATTTGAAAGGTCCCAGATTATGCAGAAGTACCAGGAAAGAAAATTATTCAGAGCGCGTGGAAAGGATATGAAAGAACAGCAACAAAGGAAACGAGCCAAGGATGACGAAGATTCCAGGAAGACTAGGACGTCTACAAGATCGACACACGCTACTGGCCATTCTGATATCAAGGCTTCTAAGCTTTCGCAATTAAAGAAACAGCGAGCAAGGAAAAATCGCCAATATAGCGACAGCGAAGACGAACAAGATGATCAAGACGAATACAGAGAAGATGACTATAAGAACGATGAAGGAAGCGAGTATGGAGATGACGAAGAATATAACCCATTTGACAGAAAGGGCCTATACGACAAAAGAGAGGAAGAGGTTGAATGGGCAGAAGAGGAAGAAGATGAATTGGATAGGGACCCTGAAATATCTGATTTCAACAAACTAAGGATTGGCCGTTCCTTTGTAGCAAAATTTTGTTTCTATCCTGGGTTTGAAGATATAGTAAAAGGTTGTTATGGTAGAGTTAATGTCGGAACAGACAAACGTACCGGTAAGACTTCTTACCGTATGGTCAGAATTGAAAGAATTTTTTTGCAAAAGCCCTACAATATGGGTAAATTCTTCACCAATCAATATTTTGGTGTTACACAAGGTAAAGATAGAAAAGTTTTCCAAATGAATTATTTCAGTGATGGTTTATTTGCCGACGATGAATACCAAAGATATTTTAAGGCATTGGATAATTCACAAATGGTTAAACCCTCTTTACATACATTAAGCAATAAAACAAAAGAAGTCATAGATTTCGTCAATACTCCGCTAACTGACAAGACTACAGATGAGGTTGTTCGTCATAGAATGCAATTCAATAAAAAACTTTCCGGTACCAACGCAGTGTTGGAAAAAACTGTCTTGAGAGAAAAATTACAATATGCTAGAGAGACAAATAATGAAAAAGATATTGCTAAATACTCTGCTCAATTAAGAAACTTTGAAAAACGAATGTCTGTGTACGAAAAGCATCATGAAAACGATCAATCAGATATCAAGACATTGGGCGAATTAACCTCAAAAAACAGAAAATTGAATATAAGTAACATCAGAAATGCAGAACATGTTAAGAAAGAAGACGTTAGCAATTTCGATTCGAAGAGTGACCCTTTTAGTAGATTAAAGACCAGAACAAAAGTTTACTATCAAGAAATACAAAAAGAGGAAAACGCGAAAGCCAAAGAAATGGCTCAACAAGAGAAGCTGCAAGAGGATAGAGAAACTAAGGAAAGACGTGAGAAAGAATTGCTTTTGGCCCAATTTAGACGCCTTGGTGGGTTGGAGCGTATGATTGGTGAGCTGGATATCAAATTTGACTTTAAGTTCTAATAATGTAAGTTCATGTTTTGTGTTTGTAAAATTATGTTTATATATATGTATATATATTAAATAAGAGATAACAAGATCATTATTTTGATGTAAAGAAAAAAAAAACCCAGATGATGAGGAAAAGACTTCGAAGTAAGAAAAAAAGAATTGAATAGGAAACTTGACATCATGGCGACTACGGATGAACTAGCTGAACGAATATCAAGGAAAGTGATCGGCGAGTATTCAAAACTAAAAGCTGTTTGTAGGCCAGTGACCAGACCCACAGGCATTAGAGAGTGGACGATACTAGCAGGTGTTGCAGCTATCGACCGAGATGTTAGTGTTGACGATATAAAAGTGCTTTCTATAGCCACTGGCGTAAAGGCACTACCAGACTCTGAATTGCAAAGAAGCGGAGGGAAGCTACTACATGATTGTCATGCGGAAATTTTGGCCCTAAGAGGTGCTAATACAGTCTTTTTGAACCGTATTAAAAATTGGGATTTGACAAATGGTGACGACTTGATTGAAAGCAACAACGAAATACCGCCGAAATTTAAATTGAAAGACAAGTGGAAACTGGCATTGTATATTTCAAGATTGCCATGTGGTGATGCGAGTATGGATTTCCTGAACGATAATTGCAGAAGTGATGATGATTTTCTCGAAATAGATGATAATGATATATTTCAATACGTTAATCCTAATGTAAAGACAATATTAAGAGGGCGTTTGAATTTCAACAGGAAAAATGTTGTTAGAACGAAACCAGGAAGATATGATTCTAATATCACTTTATCCAAATCTTGCTCTGACAAATTATTGATGAGACAATTGTCGTCGATATTGAATTCACTAAACTCCGCATTATTTGCGCAACCTGTGTTCTTAAGGTATATAGTGATTCCTGGTTTAGATGACAAGACAAGGCACACTTTAGAGCAATCATTTCATAATCGTTTACCCTCTTGCAGCCATCAATTCGAGTTCTTAAACTGCGACACGCCGTTTTATGATGATAAGAAGAATGAGAATAGTGTTCCTAGCTTAATGTGTAGTACTAAGCTCTTCATGGACGACTCCACCATTGAAGAAGCTATCCTCAATGGAATGAAGAATGGTTTTTATACCAAACCGTGCAAACCACTAAGGAAACATTGTGAATCACACCTGAGCAGATTTGCACAATGGGAATTATTCACTCAGATAAGACCCGAATATAAGGACACGAGCTACTTGCAATTCAAGTCTCGACAAACAGAGCGAGACCGATTGATCACCTCAATAAAGAATGTCTTATCTCCCGATGGCTGGATTCCCACCAAAACAGATGATGTAAAGTGATACATGCATAAATGCACATATAAGCTTGAATGATCTTCAAAAGGAATACATATATAACGTAGAAAAGATTTATATACCCAAAGTGTAGTTATATTCATTTATCTTACCTCCTTTCTAGCACTGGCATTGCTTATTTTATCAGTTTTTATCATCGTCTTCGTCATCATCCGAGGGACCATCATCTATAATTTCCTCGCTTTCATCTTTATCAGCCAATCCGTTATTACTATCAATGGCCAATTCAGCACCCTGTAAAAGATCAATCAATTCATCTAATTCGTCACCGTGGACCAAATCGATAGGTTTTTGATTGTTGTAATTTTTGATCCTAGGGTCGGCACCCACTTCAATAAGATTTCTGGCAATAAATGTCCCATGCTCAGGCTCTTCTTGACTATATTTAACTGTAACGTGTAGTGGAGTGTCGCCATCAACATCGTTTTGAGGATCTATCTCGATCCCACCGTCTTGGTCGAGAATCTTGTCAAGAACTTCCCAGGACCCATATTTACAACATAAATGCAACGCCGTGTTCCCCAAGGGTTCTTTGGACTCATTGATAAGCTTCGCAATCTTCTCAGGATCATCATCCAAGCTATCAAATACAGTTTCTAGTAAATCCAAATTATTTCTTCTGGCTGCGTCTAGCAGTTGCTCACTTAAAGAAGCCCCTTCAGTATCCATGACAAAAATGGAAGCCAATGTGTTTCGACTCAGTTCACGAATCTGTTCTTTTACCAGGTGAAATGAAAAATCTCTTAGACCCCTATAACAAAGTCTTAACCAACCTTTTGTTTAATTAACGCGTTATAGCTCAATAGATAATGAAAAAAAAAATATGTATACTGGCTTGTGTATTCACAGACTTTGAAGTCTATAGGCAATATTAGGGTAGTATCGGCAGCCCAAAATGGATATCAGTCATTTAATAACAGGTGCACAATCATCTGATAACCACACTAGAGAGTCTGCTGAGGCACAGCTATTACAATGGTGCGATTCAGATGCCTCTCAAGTGTTCACATCATTGGCAAACGTGGCCTTGCATCACCAAACTTCTCTACAGTCGAGGCAATTTGCGTTGTTGTCCTTAAGGAAACTGATAACCATGTATTGGAGCCCTGGATTTGAATCCTACCGTTCTACTTCGAACGTTGATTTGAATGTCAAAGAGTTCATTCGCGAGGCTTTACTGAAATTATGCTTGAATGCCAATGAAAATACTAAGATCAAAAACGGCGCTTCTTACTGCATTGTCCAAATATCAGCTGTTGATTTTCCGGATCAATGGCCACAACTTTTAACTGTCATTTACGATGCTATCTCACAGCAGTACTCACTAAATGCAATGTCTTTGTTAAATGAAATTTATGATGACGTTGTCTCTGAAGAAATGTATTTCGAAGGCGGGATTGGTTTAGAGACAGTAACAATTATTTTCAAAGTCTTGACTATGGAAACTTCCAATCTTGTAGCTAAGATTGCTGCCTTAAAACTTTTCAAAGCATGCCTTTCACAAATGAGTTCGCACGATAGACATGACGATGAATCAAGAAATAACTTTATCATCCAGTGCTTGTCTACTTCGTTACAAAGGTTAGGGCAATTATTAACCTTGGATTTGGTCAATGAAGATGTTATTTCTCAATCAAAGTTCAGATCCATAATATATGAGAATTTAGTGTTTATCAAAAATAACTTCTCTAAAAAGCATTTCCCAAAGGAATTGCAAGTACAGTTTAAGCTTATAGCAGTCGAAGATTTAAAAAACATTGCCTTTGTGAATGTAAATGGCAATCCTACTGAAAATGAAGACTTTCTAGAAACAGTCCAAACTTGTTCTGTTTATATTGTGGAATTCTTAACAACTGTCTGCGCGATTCCATTTACTATTGAAGAGGTGAAACTTATTATACAGTCTTTAACCACCCTATGCCGAGTGGATTACGATACAACCCAATTATGGATAGGCGATTTTAATTCCTTTGTATCCAAGGAGACCGGCTTAGCAGCATCGTATAACGTTAGGGACCAGGTTTCTGAATTTTTTACTTCATTATCAGATCCAAATTTGTCCTTAATGTTTGATATTGTTTTCCAAGATATCGAAGAAAATATTACCAATTACAAATCCTTAGAATCTCTTTTATATTTATTACAGTGTATCCTGCTTAACGATGATGAGATAACCAGCCAAAATATTACTCAATCTTCGCAATCCATGATAGAAAACTTGCGGAATGAATTAATATCACCAGAAATAGACGAATTGACGTTGGCGCGTTTAATCTTAATTATTCCCAAAGTTTTAGATAAGTTTATCGATGTCTTACCAGATATCAAATCCTTGACATCAAGCTTTTTAAAAGCAAGCTTAGATTTGGCATTAAAGTATTCTCAAGAGCTTGTTAAATCCGCTGTATTAATAGCATTTACCTACTACTGTTATTTTGCAGAGCTAAACTCGGTTCTTGGCCCAGAAGCTTGCACAGAAGTTCAAGAAAAAATAATTCAAATCATCAATGAGATTAGCGATGATGCTGAAGAAGACACTAATGGAACCATCATGGAAGTACTGAATGAAGTGATCAGCTGTAATACCAAAGAGTCTCATCATGAGGAACAAGTTTTACAAGCAGAATTTCATTTAGTGTTTACAATTTCATCCAAGGATCCTGCCAATGTACAAGTTGTTGTCCAAAGTCAAGAATGTTTGGAGAAGCTGTTGGATAACATTACTATGGAAAATTATATGAGTTACATTGAACTGTGCCTCCCATCATTTATCAACGTCCTGGAAGCCAATAGTTCGAACAACTATAAATACTCACCATTGTTATCACTAGTCTTAGAATTCATTACTGTCTTTTTGAAGAAAAAACCTATTAATGGATTTTTACCAAATGAAATAAATCAACACTTGTTTGAACCATTAGCTAAAGTATTGGCGTACTCGACTGAAGATGAAACACTGCAATTATCCACGGAGGCATTTAGCTACCTAATCTTGAACACGGATACCCAGGTTATGGAATCAAGACTAATGGATATCATGAAGGTTTTAGAAAGGTTGTTGTCTTTGGAGGTATCAGACTCGGCAGCCATGAACGTCGGGTCATTGGTGGTTACCATCTTTACAAGGTTTTCAGGAGAGATTCAACCATTGGTTGAGAGAATTCTGCAAGCCGTCGTGGTAAGATTGGTTAAAGCACAGAACATCTCCACTCAACAAAACCTGTTCTCGGTGTTGTGCTTTTTAACATGCAACGATCCTAAACAAACAGTAGATTTCTTATCCAGTTTTCAAATTGATAACATAGATGCTCTATCATTAGTGATGCCAAAATGGATGGAAAGCTTTGAAATCGTCAGAGGTGAAAGGAGAATCAAAGAAAATATTATTGCCTTGATCAAACTTTTCTTCCTAGACGATGCGAGGTTGCATAAACTGACGGTCAATGGCGACTTAATACCGTATGATGGCGACCTGATCATCACAAGATCAATGGCCAAGAAAATGCCAGACAAATACGTGCAAGTTCCACTCTACACCAAGATCATCAAACTTTTTGTTTCCGAATTAGGATTCCAAAACAAACAGCCTAATCCAGAACAATTGATCACGACTGATATCACGAAAGATGCGGCAAACAACGACAACGACGACCACGATGACGACGACGATGATGATTGGGAAGACGTGGACGACGTGCTAGACTACGAGAAATTAAAGGATTATATAGGCGACGACGTGGATGGAGGAGAAGAGGACGACTCTGAAGATATCACAGGGCTCATGGACGTGAAGGAATCCGTTATGGAGATTTTAGTAGGGTTTTTCAAAGAAGTTGCCAGCAAAGATGTTAGCGGTTTCCACTGCATCTACGAATCTCTGTCTGACAACGAACGCAAAGCCCTTTCAGAGGCTCTTTTATAGTCAATTTGGCTAGATTCTAATAGTTGTAAAATATATAGCAAGTAGTATAGAAAAAAAAATTGCGGCGAAATAAGCGCCGTCGATAAATGGACAGAAAGGTTTAGCTCTCAAACATACTGATAAAAGAAGGTGGCAAAATAAAAACAATCTCAAACAATCGTATGATGGACCCATCGGATATGAACAAGATGCTAGACCAACTGGCACCTCGGGAGCAGATCAGGCCCGTGGTGAGTCGCCATAGCAAGCCTCCCGTGCTAGTATTAGATGACAGGGTAGTAGACGCCGCCACCAGGGATGTTTATGTGAACGGGTTCCAAGAAGAGGCCCAGTATCAGAATCTCACACCTGAAAACTTGCAGCATATGTTCCATCAAGGATTACAACTCCTGGACTCGGCAAGGATGATCAACGCGACGCACTTGGCACTATGGAAGCCTTCGTCTTTCAAACTGGGGAACCCAGTCGAGTTTGCCCTGGACGATAACTACGACACATTCTGGCAGAGCGATGGGGGCCAGCCGCATCAACTAGATATAATGTTCAGCAAGAGGATGGACATCTGTGTCATGGCGCTCTTCTTCTCGATGATCGCAGACGAGTCGTATGCGCCGAGCTTAGTGAAGATGTATGTGGGACACAGTCCTTCGGATGTGACGCTTTACAAAATGCTCGAAGTAAGGAACGTGAACGGATGGGTAGCATTGAGGTTTCCGGATAATCGAGATGACGACCAATTACTGAAATGCCAGTTCATAAGGCTTTTATTTCCTGTCAATCATGAAAACGGGAAAGATACTCATTTACGGGGCATAAGGCTTTACGTTCCCTCAAACGAGCCCCATCAGGAGATTCATGAGTGGGCACAGACCCTTCCAGAAACTAGCAATATGTTTCAAGATGCTATATTACGCTAATAATATACAGTTGCTAATTCGTCATATACATATTACCCTGCCGGCTGGGATGTTGTTTTTTTTCACTTTTTCAGTTGCAGGGATGATGGAATAGAAAAAAATGTCGAACAAAGTATAAACACAAGATCAAAAGTGGCAAAGACGACCAGTATTGTTGTTGGCACTCAATTGCGGAAAAGGAGATAGCAGGATGTCCGACTTGGAGACTGTGGCTAAATTTTTGGCCGAATCAGTAGTTGCATCCACAGCTAAGGTATCCGAAAGGAATTTAAAACAGTTGGAGACGCAAGATGGGTTCGGTTTAACACTATTGCATGTTATTGCTTCCACCAACTTGCCATTGTCTACCAGATTAGCTGGTGCTTTGTTTTTCAAGAACTTTATCAAACGGAAGTGGGTGGATGAAAACGGTAACCATTTACTACCGGCTGAGAATGTTGAACTAATCAAAAAGGAAATTGTTCCCTTAATGATAACCTTGCCAAACAATTTGCAAGTTCAAATTGGAGAGGCGATTTCCAGTATTGCAGACTCTGATTTTCCTGACAGATGGCCTACACTTTTAAACGATTTGGCCTCCAGATTAAGTAATGATGATATGGTAACTAATAAAGGTGTTCTTACAGTGGCACATTCTATCTTCAAAAGATGGAGACCTTTATTCAGATCGGACGAACTTTTTTTGGAAATAAAGCTTGTTCTTGATGTATTCACAGCGCCACTTTTAAATTTACTGAAAACCGTTGACGAACAAATAACAGCAAACGAGAACAATAAGGCAATGTTGAATATGTTGTTTGACGTCCTACTAGTATTAATTAAACTATACTATGATTTCAATTGCCAAGACATACCGGAATTTTTCGAGGATAACATCCAGATTGGTATGGGTATCTTTCATAAATATTTATCATATTCAAATCCGCTATTGGAGGATCCCGATGAAACTGAACACGCGTCTGTTTTAATAAAAGTGAAGTCTTCAATTCAAGAATTGGTACAGTTATACACAACAAGGTATGAAGACGTTTTTGGACCTATGATCAATGAGTTCATTCAAATCACCTGGAATCTTTTAACTTCAATGTCCACGCAACCAAAATATGATATTTTAGTATCCAAATCTCTGTCGTTTTTGACCGCGGTAACACGTATCCCAAAATATTTCGAAATTTTTAACAATGAATCCGCCATGAATAACATAACAGAACAGATCATTTTGCCAAATGTCACATTACGTGAAGAAGATGTCGAATTATTTGAAGATGATCCAATTGAATACATTCGTAGAGATTTGGAAGGTTCAGATACAGACACCAGAAGAAGAGCTTGTACGGACTTCTTGAAGGAATTAAAGGAAAAAAATGAAGCATTAGTGACAAATATATTTTTGGCTCATATGAAGGGGTTTGTCGAACAATATATGAGTGATCCATCCAAAAACTGGAAATTTAAGGATCTCTATATTTATCTATTCACTGCACTGGCCATTAATGGGAATATTACCAATGCCGGTGTTTCATCAACTAACATTTTATTGGATGTAGTCGATTTCTTCACCAGAGAAATCGCACCTGATCTAACCTCAAACAATATTCCCCATATTATTTTGAGGGTCGATGCAATCAAATACATTTACACATTTAGAAATCAATTGAACAAGGCCCAATTGATTGAGTTGATGCCTGTTTTGGCCACTTTCCTACAAACAGATGAATACGTTGTTTATACGTATGCTGCCATTACTATCGAAAAAATTCTGACCATCAGAGAATCTAATACATCGCCTGCCTTTATTTTCCATAAAGAGGATATTTCAAGTAGTGCCGAAGTTCTTCTGAATAATCTTATTGCATTAATATTGAAACATGGTAACTCACCTGAAAAACTAGCTGAAAACGAATTTTTAATGAGGTCAATCTTTAGAGTCTTGCAGACGTCAGAGGATTCTATTCAGGCCTTATTTCCTCAATTATTGGCCCAGTTCATCGAAATTGTAACAATAATGGCCAAGAATCCATCGAATCCAAGATTTACCCATTACACTTTTGAATCCATTGGTGTCATCTTGAATTATGCCCAGAGAGAAAACTTACCAATACTCGCAGAATCCATGATGCCAACGTTTTTAACTATTCTCTCTGAAGATATTCAAGAATTCATACCATATGTTTTTCAAATTATTGCATTTGTTGTTGAGCGATCTGCAACAATCCCGGAAAGTATTAAACAATTAGCACAGCCTTTACTAGCTCCAAACGTATGGGAATTGAAGGGTAACATTCCTGCTGTGACAAGATTACTAAAGAGCTTTATAAAGACAGATTCCTCAATTTTCCCCGATTTAGTTCCAGTTTTAGGTATTTTCCAAAGGCTGATTGCATCGAAGGCTTATGAAGTTCATGGGTTTGACCTATTAGAGTACATCATGCTTTTGATTGACATGAATCGCTTAAGCCCATACATGAAGCAAATCGCAGTGTTACTATTACAAAGATTACAGAATTCAAAAACAGAAAGATACGTCAAGAAGTTAACTGTATTTTTAGGTTTAATCTCCAATAAATTGGGCTCTGATTTTGTTATCCAATTCATTGATGAAGTGCAAGACGGCCTTTTCCAACAAATCTGGAGTAATTTTATTATTACTACATTGCCTACAATTGGTAATTTGTTAGACCGTAAAATTGCATTGATTGGTATTTTGAACATGGTTGTAAATGGTCAAATCTTCCAAAACAAATATCCAGCTTTAATTTCAAGTACAATGAACTCCGTTATAGAGACAGCATCGTCACAAAGTATTGCGAACTTGAAAACTGATTTCGTGGATTTAGATAATTTGGAAGAAATCTCCACATTTGGTTCCCATTTCAGTAAATTGGTCAGTATTAGTGAAAAGCCATTCGACCCATTACCTGAAATTGATGTTAATAATGGTGTTAGACTATATGTTATTGAATTGTTGAACAAATGCAATGCCATGTCTGGGAATACATTTTTAAATACAGTTTTGCCTCAATTGACTCAAGAGAACCAAATAAAACTGAATCAACTATTGACCCGTAATTAATGCGGGGTTGGGAGGGTAGAAAATTAAATATGAATTAGAATTTTAGCTCTTCTTTTCTAATAGTTGTTTATACGTAGATAGAGTAAACAAGAAAAGGAAGACAGCATCTAAGTAAAATAATATCATCTCTTACTATCTTTTTCACAGGATACACGTGTACACATTAATGGAAAAAAAAGAGTCGGTAAAGTACACATGTATATAATAAATACATTTTATTTAAATTAAATAGGTCGTAGAGATACCGTATCATAAAATACAAATAGGTATTGTTGGTTGGTTTTTAAGAATGATATTAACATTGAAATATTACAGAGCTATGTCTTTTCGTCTGCCCCTGCCACGGTGGAATTAGCACGTGGTTGTTCTTGTATTATTTTAGTAGTAATTTTTTTGTCCTCATGATTATCCTCAACATCGTCACTATCTCCTGTTTTCTTTAATTTCATGGCTTTGATTTCAGCAGCAGTTAAGAACCTCCCACCTTCACCACGAGGTCTTCGCATGGCATGCTTATGCCGAGACTCGTGCAGGTACGGCTTTCTTTCCCTTGATATTCGTAATTTTTCCTCTAGTTTGGCCCTTGCATACCGCCTTTTCAAGATTCGGTAGTATTGCTTAGCATTAACATAAAAGGGCTGCTCCGATACGGCTGTCCCTACAGTGTCATTTTGCAAGTTTGGCTGGCCCTGTGTGTATTGAGCTTGCACGACAAGCTGCTGCTGTTGCTGTTGTTGTTGCTGATGATGAGAAGGAGGTGGTAATGTTGCTACCGCAGCGTAACTTGTAAATTCAGCAGACACATCCGTCGAGGCGGCACTTGGTGGTGTATATTGTGGCTGCGATTCTAGCGAGTCCATAGCTCTGTTCTGCGATGCTCGTAACCTGTTAAACAAAAACAAATCGTCTTCATTTGTAGTCTGTTGGTCTTCGCTTCTTCGAGACAGAGTGTTGTCCATATCCATACTCATCTCCATGGGCTTCCCCTGGAGAGAAGAGCTGCGTGAATGAGCGGCTGCTGCTGCTTCAGATTGCAGATCTACTTCCAATGGATGAAATTTCGCATCCGTTTCGTCTGCAGACATGGCGTTCTTTTTCCTCTTCCAAAAGAAAAATTCTTCTTGAAACACAGATCCGGATAGTATAATCAGTGACAGTGAATTAAACTACGCACTAATAAGCCTCGCCCTTGCTCGGCCATCTCCATCATTTACACTTTATTTATTCATTACAGTCCCCTTGTAAGCAGGAATTAAAAGAGCGATATAAGCAGTTTCCGGGTAAGAAATCCTACGAACGACTGTAAAAGTGATATAATGGGCTATTTACATGTATTAGTTGCTAATTGTCAGGTTATTTAGATGGCTGGACAACCGATTTACGGGCCACACGGTAGAGTTCGAATAGGGCAGCTGCGGTGATCCCCTGTATCCGTCTCGCCTGGCCTATGGTTAATGGCCGGACACGGTTCAAGAGCAGTTTGCATTCGGTGGAAAGTGTGGGGATCTGGCAATAATCGTAGTCTTGCGGCAGCAGCATGTTCTCATCTGCTTGGAAGGCCTTCACGAACTGATTCTGCTTAACTATGTAAGGCTCGTACTTGCCCTGGACGTTGATCTTGGTGGCAATGTGTGCTGGGATGGCTTGAACGTCAATGGGAAGTTCTGGAACACATTCGCATAGCTTGTGTAGATCCATACCTTTGAATCTAAATAGCTCCCATGCAGATCTGTTCTCAGCCTGCGGGGCGATATTGGTATGCAGTAGGCTGGACCATTTTTGTGAGCTTAGTTTGAAGTTTTGCAGCACACGAATGGTCTCGTCGTAAAGCTGCCTATCCCTAGAGTGTTGGCTCAGGCGAGCTGGCGAAACAATTCCCAGTTGGGCTGCCAGAGGTGTCAGTCTGAAGTCCGCATTGTCGGCCCTCACACTAATTCTAAATTCAGATCTTGAAGTGAACATTCTGTATGGTTCAATGACGCCGTTATTGATCAAATCGTCGACGAGCACACCGATGTACGCCTGGGACCTCTGTAGGATCAACTGCTCCCGCGGTGGAGATGATGGTCGCGACGATAAACCTGCATTAATACCTGCGATGATCCCCTGTGCAGCGGCTTCTTCGTAGCCCGTTGTACCATTTATCTGCCCCGCCAAGAACAGTCCCTCGACCAGTTTTGTCTCCAAACTGGGTTTCAACTGCCTCGGGTCTACGTAGTCGTATTCCACGCCGTATGCTGGTTGTAAGATCTCGACATTTTCTAGGCCGGGGATAAGCCTCATCATTTGTAGCTGGACATCCTCTGGCATGGAGTTGGATATCCCATTAGGGTATATGACGTGAGAGTCGAATCCCTCGGGTTCGAGCCATATCTTATGGGTGGATCTGTCCGGGAACCTTACGATCTTGGCCTCGATGGAGGGGCAGTAGCGCGGGCCCTTGATAGTAGTATCCTGGATGTGGACAGATTGATGCAGGTTGTCGCGCAAGAAGTCGTGCATTTGTGGCGTGGTTTGGGTGCCGAAGCAATCCAGTTGCTTGGAGGGCTCTACCAAGACGGTCTCGTTCATAAAGCTCATGGGGATGGGCACGGCGTCGCCCTTTTGGATCTCCAGGGCGCTGAAGTCGATGGATTCTTTAACCAGTCTGGCCGGGGTCCCAGTCTTGAGTCGTCCCAGCTGGAACCCTGCTTCGTTTTGCAGCGTATTGCTGATGCCATAAGTGGGCTGTTCGCCAATTCTGCCAGCGGGGATACGCTTGTTACCAATATGAATCTCTGCACTCAAGAACGTACCCGTGGTGATCACAACCTGGTCGGCTCCCACCAGGGTGCCGTCATCCAAGACCACACCTTTGATAACTTTGTGGCCAGTGCCAGGGTCGTACAGAACCAGGTCAGCGACCTTGTTCTGCAACAAAGTTAAGTTTGGATGCGCTTCTTTGTTAAGGAGCTCCCTTTGCATGTAGGTCTTGTACAGCTCTCTGTCTATCTGAGCCCTGGGGCCCCACACAGCAGGGCCCTTGCTTCTGTTGAGCATCTTGAACTGGACGCCAGCCAGGTCAGTGACTTTACCCATCAGCCCATCGAGAGCGTCGATCTCCTTCACCAGGATGCCCTTGCCTACCCCACCAATGGAAGGGTTGCACGAACACGTACCGATTGCCGTCAGCGATGGCGTGATGAGGGTAGTGTGGGCCCCAGCCCTGGATGAGGCAGCTGCAGCTTCGCAGCCTGCATGGCCAGCACCGATGACGACGACCTGGGTCGTCGTCTTGGGCTGGAAGCTTGCCAAAGAAGATATGGTCAACGGCCTCCTAAGGCACTGCGAGAGGACCAGACTACGTGGGAGTGTTGGTGCTGTTACACGTAGCATCGTTTCTGGGGGGTGCTTGAGGTACGATGTTGAAGAGAGTGTCTAATAGGTTTATACGTATATACTTAGTTCGTGGTCTAGATCTACTATGCGTTTCTGCCCAGAGCAGGCCCGAGAAGAGGTTCCCAGCACAAAACCACACAAGAGTTCAAATATACATGCGTAACTAAACCGTCTACAGGGTTACAAGAGACCTGTACTGCTCGCCAAGTGGAGAGACTCCATTACCATTCGGCACGGTTCCTCTACTGAGCGAAGTCCAAGCGTACGAGAATAACCACTACAAATTCAATGCAAAAGAACGCAAACAGTAGCCCAGTGGTGACTAACGTCACAGGCACTTGGGGTGATTATGATCTCCACTACTCTCTTTTACTCTTCTTGTGGTTAATACTATCTGTTTTCCTTTCTTTTTCCAAAAATTTTCACTTTTTTCAGTTGACTCGCCCCGTCGGCGGTGACAATCGTCGACTGACTCGTGTCTTACTAATAACAGCAATAATGAGTGCGTGATGGGCCTTGAAGTTAGTATTTAAACCAGGTAGAGAGGCCATTGCAACCGCTATTAACCGTCTCAAGAGGCACCACTAGTAGCACAGTTTTCTTCTCCTTTCCTTCTTGGCTAGACTTCAAGAGGACCATCCCCCCCCGCAATGCTTAATATTCTCGTTTTAGGAAACGGTGCAAGAGAACATGCTCTTGTCACCAAGTTAGCTCAGTCACCCACCGTGGCCAAGATCTACGTCGCTCCAGGTAATGGAGGGACTGCTACCATGGACCGCTCGCGCGTAGTGAACTGGGACGTTACCCCAGACGTTGAAAACTTTTCTCGTTTGCAGTCGATGGCTGTGGAGCACAAGATCAATTTGGTTATCCCAGGCCCAGAGTTGCCTCTGGTCAACGGTATCACCACCGTGTTCCATAACGTCGGTATCCCTGTGTTTGGGCCTTCCGCAAAAGCTGCTCAGTTAGAGGCCTCCAAGGCGTTCTCCAAGAGATTCATGTCTAAGCATAGCATTCCTACCGCATCTTATGATGTCTTCACCAAGCCAGAGGAGGCCATTTCGTTCTTGAAAGCGCACCCTGACAGAGCCTTTGTCATCAAAGCTGACGGGATTGCTGCAGGCAAGGGTGTCATCATCCCCTCCAATATCGACGAGTCCATCCAGGCCATCAACGACATCATGGTCAGCAAACAGTTCGGTGAAGACGCCGGCAAACAGGTTGTTATCGAGCAATTCTTGGAAGGTGACGAAATCTCCTTGCTCACAATTGTTGATGGGTACTCCCATTTCAACTTGCCCGTAGCTCAGGACCACAAGAGGATCTTCGACGGCGACCAAGGTCTAAATACCGGTGGAATGGGTGCTTATGCCCCCGCTCCTGTTGCTACACCATCTCTTTTGAAGACCATAGATTCCCAGATCGTAAAGCCTACGATCGATGGGATGAGACGTGACGGTATGCCCTTTGTCGGTGTGCTGTTCACCGGGATGATTCTGGTGAAGGACACCAAGACCAACCAAGTCGTACCCGAAGTGTTAGAATATAACGTTAGATTCGGTGACCCAGAGACACAGGCGGTTTTGAGCTTGCTCGATGACCAAACCGATTTGGCTCAAGTCCTCTTGGCTGCCGCTGAGCACCGTTTGGATTCCGTCAACATCGGTATTGACAGCACAAGATCCGCCGTGACTGTTGTAGTGGCTGCCGGAGGGTACCCAGAGTCATACGCCAAAGGCCACAAGATTACTTTGGACACTGATAAGTTGCCATCTCACACACAAATTTTCCAAGCAGGTACCAAGTACGATGCCGCCACTGATTCTCTATTGACCAACGGTGGTAGAGTTCTCTCAGTGACTTCTACCGCCCAGGATTTGAAAACCGCGGTAAACACAGTATACGAAGCCATCAAATGCGTTCACTTCCAAGACGCCTACTACAGAAAAGACATAGCATACCGCGCATTCCAAAATCCGGAATCTTCAAAGGTTGCCATCACATATGCAGACTCCGGTGTCTCTGTCGATAACGGTAATAACCTTGTGCAGTCTATCAAAAACATGGTCAGGTCCACTAGAAGACCAGGTGCCGATTCAGATATCGGTGGATTTGGTGGTCTTTTCGACTTGGCTCAAGCCGGTTTCCGTCAAAACGAAGAAACCCTACTAGTGGGTGCCACTGATGGTGTCGGTACCAAATTGATCATTGCCCAAGAAACCGGCATTCACAATACCGTTGGTATCGATCTGGTGGCTATGAATGTCAATGATTTGGTAGTCCAAGGTGCCGAACCTCTGTTCTTCCTAGATTATTTTGCCACTGGTGCCCTTGACATCCAAATCGCATGCGATTTCGTGTCTGGTGTCGCCAATGGGTGTATTCAAAGTGGATGTGCTCTTGTGGGTGGTGAAACTTCTGAAATGCCCGGTATGTATCCACCTGGTCATTACGACACTAACGGTACTGCTGTCGGTGCCGTATGCAGACAAGATATCCTACCTAAGATAAATGAAATGTCCTCAGGCGATGTTCTTTTGGGTCTTGCCTCCAGTGGTGTTCACTCCAATGGTTTCTCCTTGGTCAGAAAAATTATCCAACACGTCGCATTACCATGGGATGCTCCATGTCCTTGGGATGAATCGAAAACATTGGGTGAAGGTATCCTTGAACCAACAAAAATTTACGTTAAGCAATTGTTGCCATCAATCAGACAAAGACTGTTACTAGGTTTGGCTCACATCACAGGTGGTGGTCTAGTGGAGAATATCCCAAGAGCAATCCCAGATCATCTACAAGCCCGCGTGGACATGTCCACCTGGGAAGTACCCCGTGTCTTTAAATGGTTCGGCCAAGCAGGTAATGTTCCACACGACGACATCCTAAGAACTTTCAACATGGGTGTCGGTATGGTCTTGATCGTCAAGAAGGAAAACGTCAAGGCTGTCTGTGATTCATTAACCGAAGAAGGCGAAACCGTTTGGGAACTTGGTTCTTTGCAAGAAAAACCAAAGAATGGTCCCGGCTGTGTAATTGAAAACGGAACCAACCTTTACTAATCAATGACATTTACTCTACACTAGATACGTATATGCGCATACTTATATTATATACACTTTTTTACATAAGAATACTTAATAAAGATACTACGATAATTTTTTTTTTTTAGTTTTTTTCTTCGTTCTCGCATTACTCTTGGAATGCAAAAAAGAATGTAATAAAAAAGGATAAATATGTTCAAAAGGGAATAGGGCAATAACAAAGGGACGTTGCTGAGAGATTTGTTACGAATTAGCTGTGAACAATGGATCAAGAGGGCCAGCCATTGCTTTCGAAGGAGTTTCAACAGGTTTTACTCGCTACAGCATCCGGAAACAATTCATCATGGACAGAAAGGACTAGTTCCAGCGCTGACGGTAACAATGCTGTGAAGCACGATCCTACGTTGGAACAAAACGACGTCTTTGATTTGGATCCCCAATCGTTTGATAAATGGGTCCCCTTTTTAAGGAGCTCACTTGATGAAAACCAATTGGAACCCATTATTGATGAATTGGAAAACTCTATTGAAGATAACTTTCAAGGTCTTGAATTGCAATTATTACAAGACTCACAAATGAACGACAAGCTCGAAACATCGATAGATGAGATTGCAAACATTCAAAATATGGTTCAAGATACTTTGTCGAGTGAGATTTCCAAGTTTCAGATGAAATTAACCGAATCATCAAATGAACTAATTGTGAAGAAACAATTGTATGTCAACAATAAAAAAATCTCGTTAAAGATTTCAGAAGCTACTATCTTGATCACTAAGGTTGTGAGAATCCTAGAGCTATCAAGCAAATGCCAAGAGTTGATCACCGAAAGGAAATTTTTCAAAGTCTTACAAAACTTGGATAGTTTGGAAAAATTGTATCTACAAGAATTTAAAAATTACAATTTCCAGTTTTTAATTGAAATTTACAACTCTATACCATTTCTACAAAAAGTTACCAAGGATGAGTGTATAAATTTAATAAGAAACTCTCTTAATTTAAATCTGGGGAAGAATTTGATAAAAGCAGGACAAGAATTTCTGACGATTTACAAAGAAGAGTTATTGCCACAATGGCTTGAAACTAGATCCAAAATGAAATTGACAAATTTCAAATTCAATTCACCTGTCGAGATTTCTATGAGAGATGAATCGTCTATGGCAAAGTTGAACTTAAACGAATTTTTTCAATTAGATGACTTCCATGATTCCATAATGATTTTCCAAAATTTAAACGAATTGAATTCTCTTTTCAGCGAGTTTAATAAGGAATATGAGCTGAGGAAAACGAAACTGATGTACCCGTTGATTTGGAAAAAGAATAAAACTGCGAACTATCAGATGGATTCATTATTACGTGGCACCGGTACCACTTCGGGTGCCCCTGGCCATGATATTTCTACAGATGATGCGTTCACACAAAGTCTAAGTTTGTCTTTCTTACAAGATTATTTCTTGAGGATTCTCGGGTTCTTGTTATACGATATTAACTTGAATAAAGCTACTGAATTTATCCTTGTTGATAACAATTACAACTCCACGAATGAATTTTGGGATGGGCTTATGGATAGATTAGCGCCATATTTGAAATACTATATCGACAAAAAGCTTGAGACGGAGGCAGATATGATTACTCTAAAAGATTTCCTTTGTATTTACGTTGCTATTTTGGAAAATTTTAAATTAAACATTGAGCCTCTTTATAAAGTTTTGATCTCAATTTTCAACAAGTTTTGCTCTCTATCCTTGAAGGCCTTCGATGATGAATTTCAAATTTTGTTGAACGACGACGACTTCATGCCTTTGTCAATCAACGATAAGACATTGTATGAAAAAGTCTTGAAAATTTGCTGGATGAAGGAAGATGAACGCCCCAATCTGCCGGACCCCATGAGCGGAGAACCATTTTCGGTAACTTTACCTTTTTCCCCTTTATACCCAATGACATGCACCTTAGCTAAGAAAACATACTCCAAATTAACTGCATTTCTATCCACATTTTACCGTCATGAATTACACACTTTGAACAATATCTTGGTAAATTTGATGGATGACATATTCAATGATATTGTTAATAAAAAGATCCGTTCTAAGCTGGAAAGTACCTCAAGAGAAGAAATTGCTCAGATCTTAATTAATTTGGATTATTTCATTATTGCAGCAAAAGAATTCAGCAATTTCATGACCAGAGAAAATATTTTACAAAATCCAGATATGGAAATACGGTTATCTTCAATAAAGCATCTTGCAGAAAGCAGAAAGCTCGCGGAAACGAAATTGATTGAACTGATCGATTCTAAGATATCAGATATCCTCGAAACTATAGAAATTGATTGGCAAATAAAGGAATGCAGACGAGACCCGGATATCTCTATTATCGATCTGGCGCAATTCTTAGAAATGATGTTTGCCAGTACGCTACAAAACTTACCGTACAGTGTTCAAACATTGCTGATTTTTCGCGAATTTGACTCTTTAACAAGGCAGTTTATGGACATATTACTGCATGATACACCAAGTATAATTACACACGACAGTGTGACGAACTTTGAAGTTGATATCAATTATCTTGAAAGCATTATTCCCAGAATTTTCCCCTCCACTCCAGGTGTTATAGACAGTAATGGATACCAGTCGCCAATGACGCCTTCGACACCGACATTTCCGAGTGGCAATGGTGTTGATGCTCCTACCTTATTTGAAAACAACATTAAATCATTAGAGGCTACTTTCATGGAATTGAAGCAGTGTATAGAACTATTAAAGGCGCAGGGTAGAGACTATAATGAACCAGAAATAAGACTAAGAAAATATTCAAGAATCAGGCAGGAAGATGCAGCTCTTTTATTAAGCAAGATTCAACCTTCTGCACCACCTACGGATGGAGGTAACGATGATGATAATAGCACAATGGACAGTAGCAGCATATTCAACTCTGATTCAGTCAATGGAATGGACTCCAGCACAAGCAGGATAGCCAAATTTTTCAATAGACGTTAGTATTTCTGAAACATCATTTAAGTATAACCGTTTGTACGCATATAGAAAAAAAGAATTCAGGATATTCTTAAAGGACAAGTTTTTTAGTTTTATTACAAAAAAAGTTTATTCCAGAAATTATTTTTTTTTCTATTCTAAAATTTTTTTGCATTCATTAAAGAAGATCATCTTATGAAGCTAAAGTTCCATTAAAAAGATATAGTTAACGAACATCGTAAAAAAGTAACATAGCCATGGGTGAAAAACGTAATCGTGATAGTGGGAATGCAAATTCTCAAAAGAAGAAAAAGGTATGTTTGATTTCATTTAAATCATAGCCTTTCAAATACTAACAACTAAAACGACAGTTTAAAGTATCTACTGGATTCTTAGATCCTGGTACATCTGGGATATATGCTACATGTTCAAGAAGACATGAACGTCAAGCTGCTCAAGAATTACAGCTTTTATTTGAGGAGAAGTTTCAAGAACTCTATGGAGACATTAATGATGACGAAAATGGAAGTGATGACGACAGTAAAGGAGAGGAAGAGCTGTCAATTGAAGACCAGATCAAAAAGGAACTACAAGAAATAAAAGGTGAAGATTCAAACAAGGATTCAACTTCGGGAGAGACAAAGAAAAAAGACCCTTTGACTTTTATAGATTTGAATTGTGAATGTGTGACCTTTTGTAAGACTAGAAAACCAATTGTTCCTGAAGAGTTTGTGCTAAGCATCATGAAGGATTTGGCAGATCCTAAAAATATGGTTAAGCGTACTAGATATGTTCAAAAGTTGACCCCGATCACGTATTCCTGTAACGCGAAGATGGAGCAATTGATCAAGTTAGCTAATTTGGTGATCGGACCACACTTCCATGATCCTTCCAAAGTGAAGAAAGATTTGAAATTTGCTGTAGAAGTAACAAGAAGAAACTTCAATACGATTGAGAGAATGGACATTATCAACCAAGTTGTCAAACTAGTCAACAAGGAAGGTTCGGAGTTTCATCATACTGTAGACTTGAAAAACTATGACAAATTGATTCTTGTGGAATGCTTTAAGAGTAATATCGGTATGTGTGTAGTAGATGGAGACTATAAGACCGAGTATCGTAAATATAACGTTCAACAAATTTACGAGTCCAAGTTTCAAGAGGATGACGATAAAGATGTAAATAGAAATGATTTGTAAAAGAGTACAGATATATTTATGTGTATGTATATAGGCATGAACCTCAATTGGAGAACCATTTTAATCCATGATTATAGTCAACAATTTCTTCCCAAGGCAGCCAGTCACTCTTAGCATTCGGGATGAGTCCCATAGAATTCAGTTTCCTGTACCCAATGTACATTAATACACCCTGAAAGGCGATAAACATAAGCATAGCAGTTTGCACTTGACTTTGAGTCTCTTTATTGCCCAATACTGGCTTGAATGCACTCCTAGTAGATAAAATGGCCTTGATAGGTCCGGAGAGTAACATCAGGGCAGTCATTATAGGGATGATTTGCAAAGATGTACCAGACATATACGACATGAAAATATTCATTGGAATAGACTTGGCCGGTTGAAAAGCAATTTGCCATGCCTTCTGTACTTGCAATGTTGTTATCTGGTTCTTTTGAGCTAGAGTAGTTGTTTGAGAAGTTGCGTCTCGTTGTTTCTTTGAAATGTTTCCTTTGGAAGCACCATTTTCGAATCCTGGTGGTGAAGCTAAAGTGTTTGAATTCTGAACGGTGTACTTTTCAATGTATTTAGTGTTCAATAGGCGTTCAGCCCATTCGTGTGGCTCTTGTTGACTCATCACTGGTTGGTTAGGTCGCTTGTCTTTTATCTTTATCCTAAATGTTGATTTCTTCAATCTTTTTTCATTTTAGCTAAACCAAAAATAATACGTTTTTTTTTTAGTTATTATAAAGGGGACATTAAACTAAACATTTAAAAGAGCAAATATGACTATAAAATACATTGGTCAAGTATTTTTTTATACGGAACACATTGCTCCTTTAAATAATTTGTTAAATAGTCATAATTCAGATCACTTATTGCCTTTTGCGTCTTTCGAGGTACTATGTCAGTCCAATAAATTATAAAGAAAAGAAACTGAATAGTGCAAATGAAGGAGCAGGCGACAACGCAGAACATCAAGAGCTTATTTTGCATCAAAGTCTGATATCTCATGCCTATTAATAAAACCCACTTCTTTAGCCTTGTAATATTGTAATTCTCAATCGTACCGGATTTTTCAACGATCTGCGAATCATCTTTACTGTTTATCTTTATTCCCGTTGAAAAGTCTGTTGTATTTGACTTTGACTGGGAAAAGCTTTCAAGGAACTTTTTTGAATGTGCTCGCAACATATTAAAAAAATCCTTTGATAATGCAATAAGTCCCATTTTTTATTGTTATTGTTAGATTTGTTTTTGCTTTGGTTATGTTATGGTTTACCTTGAATAGCTATTTTTTTATTTAACAGTAGTTGTTCAATTGGTTACTCAAATGACAAACATGTGGCGCAGAAGCTGTTAGCTACAATTCTTTTTATCTTATTTTTTTTTATTTTAAGTTTATGCAAGCTCACCTATATTCAAACGTCACAAAATTAAAAAAGGCAAAAATGAAGAACAAAAATATTAAAACATATACTAGAGAAATAACTAACAACCAGGAATCAAGTCCCCAACCCTAGTTAATTGATTCAGAACAATGATCAACAATAACGTCTTTGATCTTATCATGAATATCTGATTCAGTCAATTGACCCAATTCATCTATGAGCTCCGCAACTTTATCTTCTAATTTAACGTTCTCTTCATGACTTATCTCATTTTCATTCATAGCGTCAAATGTGAGGGTCGCTTGGCTCATATCATGATTTCCTTCCGAAAGCTCTTGGTTATCATCTTCATTGTCTTCACATTTAAACTGGCCTCCTCCAAGAATGATTGAACACATCGTTCTTGTCTCGTTTAAGATGTCGTTTGAATACGACATCCAAACTTCGTCTTGTAAAAATTCATATATATCTGGTGCAATTAAATCTGTCTTATATATTCTGGAATACTTTGTAACTTCCTCCGCAATTAATACCAGTTGCCCCATGTACCCCAAGTTTGTTTTCTCTTTTTCGTAAAATTCAAATGAATTCTTGTGACCTTGTAAGATAAAATTAGAGATGATATGAAAATCTGGGACCGGTGAGTTCTGCCTGTCATCATACAAATTTTCTGGCACAAATCGTCTAGATTTTTTGAAATCAAACAACGAATAAACTAAGAAGGAATTATAGGAAAAATCCATTCGGGCATTAAATATTTGCTGGATGATATCAAATACAATATTATGCCAAAAGTTGTTCCAAGGATATCTTAAGAATAATTGTAGAAATTTGGGTAGAAATCCAAGATCATGAAGCTTAATTTTGAACAAGTCTCCAGTAGTAGGATTTTTACGTAGTTTCAGATTTTGCTTTTCACTAACGTAAGGAATTTCAAAAGTAATATCCTCACTAATATCGTCATCAAATGTACCTAAAGTAGGGTATGGTCCGTTATCATTAAATGTTTTTTGTAATTTTTGTGTTTTTGTTTGATTGTCATTACTGTCGTTATTGTCACATTCATCGTTTGATGTGTTGGGAGAAAGCAATTGATCATCAATTTCTAAATTTTCCATAGCTTCTAACAAATTATGGTCAAGAGCTTCCCTACATTCATCACGGGTGCACGCTATTTTTTCTGCTTTTTTCGAATTCATCAATCCCATATTTGAACAGTGCAACATTTCGGAAATTAATTCCGTAATTTTAACTCTTTCGAAGCCCAACGGTATAAATGATTCATGCAGTTGGTTTTCCAAAATGTGATGCTTATTTGGTGCAAGGTCATTCATTTTGGTTTCATTATCTTCATCATCATTTTCCAGTTCAACTAATAATGCATAAAGATCTTCCATCCGCGTCGCTAGCCTGGACAACAAATGTCCCAAATAAATTGGATCTTTCTGCGATGGAGGATTGTTGACTATTGTCGTATCTAATAGATCAATTTCATCGTAGTCTGAGTTATTTTTCCTAATCAATTCAATCACAACGGATACGGCAACGCCCATTGCATGTCCTCTTTGGAGCAAAACAATATCAATGAGCTGATCGACGTATTGAGGAGAGGCAAGTTGTCTTGTCAGCTGATTGGGCCCAATCCATAACGTATCTAATTTGAAATTGGTGGAAATACTGATCAAAGCTTTCAGAAGCTCTCCACTACTGTTTTGAATCCCTGGTGAATACTTACAATTGTCCAAAAGATTTAAACACTTGGGTACAAGGTCCTGATCGTACAAGAAACGAATAATCCCCGTTGGAGACTTAACATGATCAGTCAGAGCGACCTTAATAAGAAATTCAATCAAGGGCGACACTTCAATATGATTCAGGAATTTGTCCACGATATCCAATTGTGATTTGAAAAAATCCAAATAACTAGATGTCTGTTCAAATAAAAGAGTTTCGTTAATCTTCAAAAAAACAGCCAAAATAGGGCAGTTTTCCGTCTTGATATTTTCAAATTGCAAAATTCCCAATAGGGAAGACAAAAACGATACGTTCTGCACTAGAGATTTCACTATGAGAGCGCTTTTCGAGCAAAATATCCCAGAAATGATGTTGACGTATAGCATTGGATCTTCGTCATCCCCATCATTAAAATCTCCCGTTTGGTGGAAAGAATTCTCCAGAAGGAAGGCCGTCCTGTAGCAAGTACGGTCTATGTCCTTCAAGTAAGCCATGAGCATGTCTACCAGATAGTCCATATTACCGATCCGCTGACCACGGTCGTCATAGAAGTATCCTGTACAAATGAAATCGACAAGTCTGTCGTTCGACCCTTCGTTCAGTTCATCCAATAACGCTGATTCTAATAAAATCCTATCAATAAACGATTGATTCAGATCTGCTGTTCCTAAAGGCGCACTGTTGAACTCAAACTCATTTTCTGTGAGAGACCCATTTGTGCTACCACCATTTGTGGAAACCGCACCGTCCTTCAAACTATGAAAGATTACATAGTATTCGTCGAGTATCGAATCTGTTCCCGAATGACCTGACGTCTGTTCAAAGGGCCATAGTGACATGCTTTTACTTTTAATTTGAATTTCTAACTCTTATAGAAAAATCAAGAAAGGAGCAAACTCAACGATACTAGAGGTCCTGCTGCAATAACTTTATCTCACGCCAAATACCAGAGTCTAGCTGGGTAAACCAATCGATTCACTTGTTCGTACTCTTCAATTGGTAGAACACTACACAACAGCACGCACTCTCACAATTGTATCTACTGTGATGGTCCAATGAATATGCATTTAGTACCAAAAACAATCAAAGATGAATGTGCAAGCTCTTGGCACATTGCCTGTTATTATGTTCGAGAAGCTTATTTAAGGGATATAGGGCTGGTATTAAGACCTGTCTAAACCCTGACAAACCCTATAAAATAATTACAAGCTATTTGGCTAGACCTACTATAAACTCATAAGAACCCTCAGGGTTGAAAACTCGGGAATAAGGCGGCTTTAGCCGTGCAAGGGGATAATGAAGTTAATAGGAGGATCAAAGACGAACAACCTTAAAGGAAGCTGAGTTCTCTCTCTCTTGCACACCACTGCATTCCATTTTATCGTGCAGAGTATTACAGCAACATTATCATCCAGCGAGAACGTAACGTAACGTATGGGGAAGCTTATCAAATTGATCACGACACTGGTCGTGTTGGTGACGACACTGCAGTATTATTGCCAGTCGAATGGCGGAAACATATCATGCGAACACACACAGGCAGTTTGCCATTACACCAACCCCAGGGTCTGGAACACGTATCTGTCTGGGTCTTCTGATTTATACAGCAATAATATCAGCCCTAGGTTCAATGTATTGGCGCGTAAGTTTGACACGGCTGTCAAGCCTGTCATCGATGGCGTTGCCGTGAAAGTTAATAATGTGGCTTTACAGCCGGCCTTCAGGGTCATCCATTCGCAGTGCAAAAGATGGCATTGCGGAAAATACTACCAGCTGGTGCGTTCCCAATTGGCCAAGGCTGGGCAGTTCTGTTTAGCCAAATATAACTCGCTTGTGAAACCTAGCGTTGACAAATTCTTCGATGCTGAACGTTGTTCGCAATTGCGGGCAACTGCTCTAAAGTACAAGAACCTGGCCCACTATTATTGTACTATCATTTCAAGACGTATCAAATCCAAATATGACGCTATTGTAGGTAACACGGAAGAGAAGCTATTGAGCGGGTTTGTGAACAAGGATAAACACGGCATCCATGGCTCCGTGACCCGCGAGCCCTCTTCTGAAGACCAAGTCCTAACTGTGGAGACTACGGGATCTGAAGAAGAATTAATAACTTCAACGAGTACCCAGACAGTGGTTAAAACTATTACACTGGATCAAGAACAAACTAACGTTGTGGCAAGTCATGCAAACGAGGATGATGCTCCCACAGAAGTTGAAGGCTCGACGGATGTCAATGTCAATGAGCAGGCTCTTTTGCAAGAGGATTTCGACATGTGGGGCGAAACCATATCGCAAAAGACACAAGACGTGATCCGGTTGTTCGAAAAGGATGTTTCTCAATATATAAATAGTAAATTGGGCGATGAAACCAAGAAGTTCAAGTCCAAATTTCAAGTTTTGGATGAAGAGTCCAAGAAATATTTCTCTAAGATTTCGCTAGCTATCAATGATATCGATTGCATGGAAGGCATCAACAGTGAAAACGGAGAGAAAATTTATTTTGAGAAATCCGGTACTACTCAGATTTCTCAATACATCACTAGAGAGCTGGTACGCGAGTATTTCAATGAAACTCGGACTGCCTTGGATGAATTGACACATGCCATGGAAGAAGATTTGACCCAAATCACCCAGGAGATCGAAAAGAAAGTCAACGGAATCAGAGAGGAAAACGTCGAGGTCTTTGAAGAGTGGGGGGATATTATCGTAAATGAATGGTCCAAGAGGATGGCTTACGTAGACGTTATCAACGCACACATGGGTACTGAGGATGATGCTACTTCTGATGAAGAAGAAGCGAAGTCTTCTGCTAACTGGAAGAAGTTTTTGAAGGGCAAAAAACAAATAATTGAGTCCAGAGACCAATTAGCACATCACCCTGCTAGTTTATCCCGTGTTAATGAATTTAGACAGAGAGTGCAGAGGAAAATCTTGTCGATCACCCAAGAAAGTGGCGAATTTCTCTATATTTTAAGATCGAAGGCCAACCTGCAATTTCAAGAGCGTGAAAGAAAAGAACGTGAAAAGATTGCTGCCGAAAAGTTGCAAAAGGAACAGGACCTACTGCAACAGCGAGAAGTAGAACAACAAGACGAAGACTTATCCTACACGTCCACCTCAACCATCACAACAACAACCACCATGACGTTGTGATAAACGCTTACATGCTTGCTATACACAAACACACACATATATATATGTATATAGATACATACATACGCACACTCCATTACTCTTTTTATCTTTATATATATAATATGTAAGAATATAACATTAATATTATACTATCTTTCCTTTTTTGTTCTACGGTACGCGCGATTCTTTCAGGGGAGAAATTTGGTGGATCAATCAAAAGAGAGCCAAGGAATTTGCCGGGGATTTAATATTGTTAAGCGGAGGTAAAGTGTAGGTTGAGGGCGATCATTGAGTTCCAGTAATAGTAACTGAAGATGTCTGAATATATGGACGATGTAGACAGGGAGTTTATCAACTGTTTGTTCCCGAGGTATTTGCTGCAACAACCTGTGGCTTACGATTTATGGATTTTATACTTGCAACATAGGAAACTTTTCCACAAGCTAAAAAATACAAGTTTAATTAGTGTTGATGAGAATTCCAATTCAGTCGGCGTGGGCAGGGCAAAGTTAACGGCTTCAACAAGGAAGGAAATTTGGTCAAAATTAATGAATTTAGGTGTGCTAGGTACAATCTCATTTGAAGCTGTCAATGACGATTATTTGATTCAAGTTTATAAGTACTTTTATCCAGATGTTAATGATTTTACTTTGAGGTTTGGTGTCAAAGATTCAAGTAGGAATTCAATTCGGTTTATGAAAACCTCCACAGAGATTGGGAAAACTGCTCAGGAACTATTAGAACCTGTTCTATCGGAACGTGAAATGGCACTTAACTCCAACACTAGTCTCGATAACGCCAACAATGCCGATGAAGAGGATGATGATGATGATGGTGATGATGACGACGATGAAGATGATGACGATGCCGATGATGATGATGAGTCCGACTTGGAAAGTCTCGAAGGAGAGGTGGATACCGATACAGGCGATGACGATGCCGATGAGTCCAATCATCACGAAGAGGGCGAAGAAGGAGGAGAAGAAGGCGCCGATACTAATGTGCCCAATGTGCATCAGAGCGGTGGAGGAATTTCTGACCCGTGGTTATACCAAAGATCTAGATCATCCGTCACTATAGAAGAAGCAGGACCGAGGAACTTGTGGAGTACAGCGGACAAGAATGCTAATCTGCAATACTACCCTCCTGATCAGTCATCCTCATCTTCTTTTTCTTCTCCCAGAGTTTCGTCTGGTAACGGCAAGCACGACAACGAGACAGTAGAAGGATTGTCCAGTAATGATAACAAGAAGAAAAACACAATGATTCCTGATATTTATAAAATACTTGGGTATTTTTTACCTTCTAGATGGCAAGTTCAACCAAACAACAGTCTTCAAATATCTCAGGACGGTATCACCCATTTACAACCGAACCCAGACTATCATTCGTACATGACTTATGATAGATCGAGTACTTCGTCTGCTTCAGCAAGGAATAGACTTAGGACTTCTTTTGAAAATACGGGGAAGGTGGACTTTGCCGTTACTTGGGCCAATAAATCGTTGCCAGACAATAAATTAACAATATTTTATTATGAAATCAAAATTTTAAGTGTAACAAGTACAGAAAGTGCTGAAAATAGCAATATCGTTGTTGGATATAAACTAGTGGAAAACGAATTAATGGAAACTAACGTAAAGAAAAATGCTTCTCGCTCAAGTGTGACTGGTTCTAATAGCAGCCTAGGTGGTGGTAATAATGCTGCTTCCAATAGGCCACCTTCTACTTCCTTTACCACGGAAAGCTCCCAAAGGCGTGATTATATCTATGAAGGGGGCGTTTCAGCAATATCACTAAATGTGGATGGCTCTATAGCCAAGTGCCAGAAATATGGGTTTGATTTGAATGTATTCGGCTTTTGTGGGTTTGATGGCTTAATAACCAATTCAACAGAACAATCAAAGGAGTACGCTAAACCCTTTGGTAGAGATGACGTTATTGGCTGTGGTATAAATTTTATTGACGGTTCAATTTTCTTTACGAAAAACGGTATTCATCTAGGTAACGCATTTACAGATTTGAACGATTTAGAATTTGTGCCGTATGTGGCATTGAGACCTGGGAATTCCATTAGGACTAATTTTGGTTTGAATGAAGATTTCGTCTTTGATATTATTGGATACCAGGATCAATGGAAAAGTCTAACCTACCAACAGATTTGTCGCGGACGTCAAATTAACGTTTCCATTGACGAATTCGAATCTGATGAAAGCGAAGATGAGAAAGAAAATGAAAATGGTCGTGGCAAGGCAAAATCAGCAAGTATTGATGAAGATTTAATGGATATTGATCAAGAAGACGGTGTCGCAATTCATCAGCACTCTAAGACACCTGACAATAAAAATGACGACAACTCAAAGTTCCTTTTAGGAGAGGATAGTAGATTTGTAAACGGAAAATTAACCAGGCCAGATGTTGACGAGATCAATACCCTGAAAATGGATGATGGTTCACTACCTAATACATTAAATGTGATGATAAATGATTACTTGATTCATGAAGGGTTAGTTGATGTTGCAAAGGGGTTTTTGAAAGATTTACAGAAGGATACTGTTGATATTATCGGGCAACACTCTGAAAGTAAATCCGTGATCAGACACAATGAAAGACAAATCATGAAAGAAGAACGCATGGTGAAGATAAGACAAGAATTAAGGTATTTGATAAACAAAGATCAAATTTCCAAATGCATCGATTACATCAACCGTGAAATACCGGATTTATTAAAGAATAACTTGGAACTAGTTTTTGAGTTAAAGTTAGCAAACTATTTGGTGATGATTAAGAAAAGCTCATCCAAAAATGACGATGAAATAGAAGATTTGATTTTGAAAGGGCAGGAATTGTCCAACGAATTTATTTATGATACCAAGATTCCACAAGCTTTAAGAGATAGATTCAGCGGACAATTAAGCAACGTCTCTGCATTATTAGCATATTCCAATCCCCTTGTGGAAGCGCCAAAAGAAATATCAGGATACTTAACAGATGAATACCTGCAGGAAAGACTATTTCAAGTTACCAACGGCACAATACTGACATTTTTACATAAGGATAGCGAATGTGCGTTAGAGAATGTAATATCAAACACGAGAGCCATGCTTTCCACATTACTTGAATATAATGCCTTTGGTTCAGCTAATTCGTCCGATCCAAGGTATTACAAAGCTATTAACTTCGACGAAGATGTGCTGAATTTATAATCAAAACCCAATAACGAAATCACGATATACAGTTCTTTAATTGTCCCACTACTGCATATTCATACGTACTAGTTCATTTATGTAATGAAATCACTTATCGCTTTTTTTTAATATTCACGTTTAAAAAATTTCCTAAATATAATATATCTATATATTTCCATTCATCTATTCGGCTTTCAAGTTAACAACAATAGCTCAAACGTATACTCCGAACGAATTTGTGGCGAAAACAGTAGTTAACCCAGCAAACAAACTGCCGATTATACTCAAAAGTGTATAAAGAAAGAATTTCTTTAAAAACGAAGATTTGGAACCAACAACAAAGCAAGCAGAAGATATTAAGGTTAAAGTAATCAGTAAACCGCAAATAGCATATTTTGGTTGAGTGTTCAAACCAATGAATGGGACGAAGCTATCAGTAGAGTGAAACTCTTTCTATAGTAATGATGCAAATACCGCGAACGGATTATATTTGTTAGTAATCATGAGTGGAAACAAGGGAGCAGTTCATTATTCATAAGTTTTGAGAAGAAGCAAACTAAATGAAAATAATCCAGCACTAAAAGAACATACATATAACTGTTCATAACTCATTGTAGCTGATAATGTGCAACGGCGTTTCAGTGTATACCTGCTTACCATGTACCTATGTATATGTTCTTTAATCATCTCTCTTCGAAAAGTATTCTGAAATTTGATGTTTCGCGCCATAGAAAAGAAAGTAGAATTCATTCATATAAATGATTAACACAATTGACAACGTATAGAAGAGACAAAAGCGGAAGATGATAAGGCAAAGTGTTGTGCGGTTAGCAGGGAAGAGATCTCTGGGCACGTATCAACCACCGGTAGTGGAAATCACGAACATCAAGAATTCATGGCCCACTTTACGGCCTGAAGTTAGGGATGAAATCAGAGAGTATGTACGATGGAGAATGGAAGAAGATTGGAGGCACCTACCGCTAGAGGAGATCAAAGCCGCATATTTCTTATCTTATGGTCCCTGTGGTGGTAGATCCAAGGGCAACCAATGGAATGTAGGGTACACTGGAATGCGAATGGCGTTTAATCTTGTTTTGTTCGGTGGTGCAGCCACTGCGTTTTATAACTGGAAGCAAGACAAAAAACTGGAAGAACGTCTGAACGGACTTGTATAAATTTGCAAGGAGCAAGTGGTGTATATGTGCGTGTATAGAATATACTTTATTCATCAACTGCTCACTTATGTATTAATGAAATCGGTTTCACCAGTTTCAAAAAAATGATTTCGCCCAGGATCGAACTGGGGACGTTCTGCGTGTTAAGCAGATGCCATAACCGACTAGACCACGAAACCAACTTATTAGTGATAGAGTTCCAGTTTCAACCTACCATATAAACTTTACACTTTCCAGGAAGTACACCTCTTGGTATAAATTAGGAATAAGCACTTTTTTTTTTGGATTTAATACTTACTAGATCATCAACACTTGATGTTTTTAATAACCATTTAAATTGTATGATGATCTTTGGGATTCCATTATTTCTTAATGTTATAATATTACGTATATAGATTATACTAGAGATTCTCCTCATGGATTTAGGAATCCACAGAAAGGAATCAATAATTTTGCATAATATTATAAATGATTCTGTTCCTCTTTTTATATGTTGTCATTCATTGATCCTATTACAATATCAATCCTTGCGCTTCAGCTTCCATTAATTTCGACGACACTTTAAATCTTAACTTACTGGTCTTGTAATTTATGTCATCTTTTAACATCGTATATAATAGTAATAGATGGACAATAGTTGAATCTTGTTCCAACAGTTTTTGAGTTTTTTCACCTGTTATTCAAGTCTAGCGGCTACGGTATTCCGGACTGCATCAGCAGTTTGTGTACAAGTGCCAGGAACAGGAACCGAAATTGGTTATGTAGGCGGCTGTCCTTACAACATAACTTACCACAATAATACTCTCGATTTAGTAAAGCTAGAGACCTGTTTGGGCAATTACACAGTAGCAAACTTAACTCTGTACTCTGTCCCTGTGTAACAATTCGTCCTGTCATACTCAGAGACCGACCCACGTGTGATAACTGATTCCCACCACTGGACCGACTGTTTAAGGGAACAAGACGTGTCTACATCACTGTGGGTTGCCTAAAATATGGATGGATTTGACGATATAACAGTAGTTGCCACTGAGAGCGACACTAAGATATTCAATTGGATCAGCAAGCGTTACGGTCCATTCAGCGATCATAAGCGCGGTTATAGCGGTGGTGAATACGAGCTGTTCGCCAAGAGAGGTTACAGTTATGGTGACCGGGCCTTGACTGGATCGTACTTGCTCTCAGAATGTTACACTGTATCTACTAATTCGCTCAAAGAGTGGGTCAGGCTCAAACTACTTGGGCTGCAAAAGCAATATATAAAGTTGTAAGATATATTTATTGAATAAAATTAAAACAAGAGTGCAATAACATACATATAAATACGATAGGTGTAGAAACCTATAGAAAACATGGCAACCCCAGTGAGTGATGAGACAAGATATGTTACTGACGACAACAATTTCACGTAGGCTCAATCAAAAGTCAAAATTCAGGATATTACTAATGAACCTCAAGAATTAAGTATTAACACTTCTTTTGAAGACAAACAGAAGAAAAAAGCTCAAAATGATTTGGAACTTTATAAAATGTCCATAGACAATTTAAACGATAAAAGTAATGGAAGTGCAGGCAAGGCTGAACAGGAAAAAGACATTCCAGAAATCGACCAGTTGATGGAAATCGATGAAAAGATTGATAAAGTTAATAATTAAATTCTTAGTTTAGGAAAAAGGTTAGTATCAATAAATTTCGATGAAATACAACATACCTTACATGAAAGATAATAATGCCACTGGAACATATTACTTATTCGATGCACTTACCTCAAAAATAGGAAATATTACCCGAAGGGTTGAATATCTTTTAAGCATAAGATGAACAAAGTTGGAGAGATTCCTGTCTTTTTGAACAGCTTTCAACAATTCATTAAAAAGTATGAATTCGATAAAACTTTTGATCAACCAAAAAAAAAAAAAATGAAAAATGAGAATAACAATTGGTTTTCTACTGGCACTAGCCAACATTTTTTCGTCTGCATTATGCTCGTACATACTTGCCAGTGGAAATACCAGGCCCTATGGAGAGAGATAACACAACTTCTACAGATGTGCTCAATCTGGTAAGGTGTCTAGGTGTTAGTAGGTTCTCTAAGAATACTACTATTGCCACGGATAACAATCAAGCTCTAATAATATTCAACGTTCGGGTACTTGTAACGATACATGGCTAGAATAAGCTGCAACTTGATGCTATATCAGATACGGGCATGACCTGTTCTTCGTAACAATGTATTATGAAAGCTTACCTTAAGATGTATCCTATGTTGATACTTTGTATGGCATGGCGACGCAAATTTCGATATCCGAAATATTCGGGCGTGATGATATCAATCTAAGAACGCGCAACGTAACGGCCGCTTCAATGTCAAGAGGGAAGTATGCAGAATAAAAGAAAAGAGAAAGAGAAGAAGGAGAGGAAACGCAAGAAATATACTATTTTATCTTGGAAAACAAGGCCATGAACATTAAAACTCATGTAAAAGATGGAATTATTCATGTAAAAATGGATGACTCAAGTGATCATCCTGAATATGATTCTAGAATCAATGCAATACTAATTATCAATAGGAGATGAAGTTGAAGACCTGCTAACTGATAAATTAGCCATGGTTTGATATGAAAGAAAATGATTTATGCTAGCCAATTGTGCCGTCGCATTTGATCGAAAGCCACAGTACGTATTGCTTGTAACCGTCAAACTATCTACTGCAAAAGTAATACTAACATAGTATTGCAACTCAAAATAAAGTTTATACGCTACATCAGATTAACATATCAGCTTGTGGGCTTATTATGTAATCTTTCACTAAGTTTGGAGCTGTATCTACATATGTATCTAATGCGGTTTTCAGGTTTTTGTAGCTCGTGAAAATGATGGCCTTTAGTTCCTTGAGTACTGATAACTTTGAATATCACGTGAATCTGGTTGTAGAAGGTCTTTTTCTCGCAAAAAGATGAGCGCACAGCTCATAGTCCTTGTAATATTGATTACTTCGATCCATACAGAGAGGTTAACACCACCCTGGCGCGCAGGGAGGGTAGTAATTTTTATTTTCTTTATTATTCTCGTTATAATGTGACACGCAGGACCGTCACGTAGAATCATGGTCGCTTATGAACCAGCCATAAATAAAGGATGAGTAATTTTCGAGGTCAGCCTCATCTGCTTTGATGATATCAGGTGGTATCTCGCAAGTTTTTCTAGTAGTGCAAATTTCTATTCTGTAGTGGGTGTGGCCTATGGTTTTGTACACCGCCCCACAGGAGTGGAATTTGAACCACGCGTACTCTAACACTGACGTTATAACTTGGGCCATTATCCCGATTGACCTCTTTGCCAGCTCGGCCCTATCACTCTTATTCGCTTCGGTATTTTGTATAAAGCTAGACACGTTCGTAGCTGGGTTGTGATACTGATACGCCTCTAATGCTGTATCTATGTAGTCCATGTTAACCTGGCTGTCGTCATAAAGGTATCTGGGAGTACCGTTCGGATGGTTAATGTCTTGCAATTTCCCATAGACGGGTGTCACTGGGAATCGAGTTAGTTTAGACAATTCGCTAGCATTAGTGTATATATAAGCACCATTGCTGTCTATAAACTCAGCTTGTGCGAAAATGATGAGCAAAGATGTAAGAGAACAGAGCTCGAGCATTTTTCTCTCTTTTAATTTTGCGTGGGGTTCTTGTTTTCAATACAAAGGCGCTTAAATTCAATAAGCCTCTAAACGTCACAGTAGCAATGACAGAGCTCTTATAGCGTTCACAGTATTGACAATAGCTGGCTACTCGAGGACTGTCATTCCCGTTCCTTTGGCATTGGATAATTACATAAGGCAAAAAGACAAGTTATTATCTATATTTAGGTACAAATAAGGTACTTTATTCAAAATCTCAATTTGAGATCAACTGGGTTACAACTTCTAGCTATCATTTTATTTTGTGGGGTCCATTTCAAAGAGGGCAGCACCAGTTGATGTATGGTTCTTCATCGTTGTCTCAGTGGTGCTTTCGCACCGTTCAATGAGTGATGGTTGGGCATAGGATAAATCCTCATTCCAATAGAACGAACTGCTGTCGTTCCGCAAATCCATCAAATGCGGATTTTCCAGCACTCTTTTCGTTATCTAGCGATTACGAGCTACGGGTTGAAACAAGACGTAAAAGGGCAATTTTTAAAGAGTCTGCCGTGTGTGTGTGTGTGTGTGTGTTGACGCCTATTGCAATACTCTCGTCGTAGAGGGGAAATACAGCTCCTAGGCGTCTAAGGCTTCTCCCCATGCAAAGCCTCAACACTGGCCTTCAATGTTCTTTTACTGACATCGCAAGCTCAGCCGCGCTGAGCTCGTAGACGTTTCTGTATTGGGAAATCACCCTCAGAGTTACAACAAAGAGATCCCGTAACTCAATTATGAACGCTACCCGCTCAATATCCCGCACGACGTACGTAGGGCATTTAAACTAGCCTAACTCCAGGGTTAGCGGTTTTGAGACAAGAAGCTCGTAAGATCTTGCGCGCACTCAAGCATCGACAGCTCTTATTCTTCGTATGGTGTAGCTACAATGTACAAGTGCCATTTCTGTGTGCAGAACCCTAAAGAATACGACTCATAAAACACATAATGGCGCTTGCGGGTTGCCAACACTCACGGCAGGAGGAATTCCGGTTTTCCTTCTGGCGCCGTTTAGTGCATGGTGGGCAAGGCTATGCCTACGGTCCCTGAACGAGGGTCCAAACCCAGATTTGCTTTAGCCTCTTTGAGAGGCCAAAAATGGCAGCGTTACAGAAGGCACGTAAAAGGGTTCCTTCAAGATGCCTTCTCAGTAATCAGCACTCTTGAATTCTTGCATTGTGCGCATTGGCTTGACATACGAAAGTGTAATGAACAATACACAGCACTCCTTCATATACGAAATCTATTAAAGGTGAATCGTTCAAGAACAAAACCCCCCCCCACAGCGATGAGCAGTGTGGGATGTTGAATAGAGCTTTGGTAACACAATCGGACACTAGATGGCCAAAACAGACATATAAATAGGGCAGTTCGATCAGCTATCTTTGGGAGTATACCTTCATTCTTTTTCTTTCCCATAAAGCAAAAATCATCACTAAACAATCACTCAAAAACAAACAAACACAATGGTCAAATTAACTTCAATCGCTGCAGGTGTCGCTGCTATCGCTGCCGGTGTCGCTGCTGCCCCAGCAACTACCACTCTAGCTCCATCCGACAAAAGAGTCAACTTGGTTGAGTTGGGTATCTACGTTTCTGATATCAGAGCCCATTTGGCCCAATACTATTTGTTCCAAGCCGCTCATCCAACTGAAACATACCCAGTTGAAGTTGCTCAAGCTGTTTTCAACTACGGTGATTTCACCACTATGTTAACTGGTATCGAACCTGCCCAAGTTACCAGAATGATTACTGGTGTCCCATGGTACTCCACCAGATTGAGACCTGCTATCTCCAAGGCCCTCTCCAAGGACGGTATCTACACCGCCGTCCCAACCAAGAAATGAGTACATTGGTCCTAAGATAGAATCCTATAAACAAATTTAAAAACGTTTACAAAGCTAAAAAAACAAAAACAACAAAACAAAATTGATGGTTCAATGTCATCACTTGTCCACATTTTGAAAAAAACATAATAATACGAGGTTGATGGTATAAATAGCTAGATGCGTATATATTTATATATGTATATTATTAATATTATAAATTTCTTATTATCAACTATCTTTTTTCTTTATAGTTAGCCGCCTACCTGCCCAAATATCGCCTTTCACGAAATAGAAAACGCGTTAAAGAAAAAAAAGTATCACTGTTAACGACAAAAAGAAAACGCGTCCGAGAATGAATTTACCCTCCTTGAAACTTTTCTTTTTGCCGACAAAAAAACTGAAAGGAAAATGAAATTTCGCGATCAGAACACAGCATACAGAAAAGAAAGTATATATATAACGCTGCCAAGCTTATTTTTGTTTATATTGAGTTTTGAGGTTTCTTTTCAGCAATCGGAACATACAAAGCAAAGAAACTCAAAGCGCCTTCCACAACAGTACCTTCTGCCCGAATGTCTGATTTGAAAACTGGTCATGCTGGCCATAACCCATTGGCTTCAGTAGCTAATTCCGGCCCAATCTCCATTTTATCCTATTGTGGTTCGTCCATTTTGATGACCGTCACTAACAAATTCGTGGTCAACTTAAAAGACTTCAACCTGAACTTTGTTATGTTGTTTGTGCAATCTTTGGTTTGCACGTTGACCTTGATGATCCTACGTGTATTAGGGTATGCCAAGTTCCGTTCATTCAACAAAACAGACGCTAAAAATTGGCTTCCTATCTCCTTTTTGTTGGTCTTGATGATCTACACTTCCTCTAAGGCTTTGCAATACTTGGCCGTCCCCATTTACACCATTTTCAAGAATTTGACTATTATCTTGATTGCTTACGGTGAAGTCTTATTTTTTGGTGGCTCCGTCACCTCAATGGAATTATCCTCATTTTTGTTGATGGTTTTATCATCCATTGTCGCTACCTGGGGTGACCAACAAGCTGTGGCTGCCAAGGCTGCTTCATTGACTGATGGAACTCTTGGTGCTGTTGCCGCTTTCAACCCGGGTTATTTCTGGATGTTCACCAATTGTATCTCTTCTGCATTATTTGTTCTTATAATGAGAAAGAGAATTAAATTGACCAACTTCAAAGATTTCGACACCATGTTTTATAACAACGTCTTGGCTTTACCCATCCTACTATTATTTTCGTTCTGTGTGGAAGATTGGTCTTCTGCTAATTTGACCAACAGTCTAACTAACGAATCGGTAACTGCGATGATCATCAGTGGTGTAGCCTCCGTCGGGATCTCTTACTGTTCTGGTTGGTGTGTTCGTGTGACTTCATCCACTACCTACTCTATGGTCGGTGCTTTGAACAAGTTGCCAATTGCTTTATCTGGTTTGATTTTCTTTGATGCTCCAAGAAATTTCCTATCCATTTTCTCCATCTTCCTAGGTTTCTTATCAGGTATTATTTATGCTGTTGCTAAACAAAAGAAACAACAAGCCCAACCATTACGTAAATGAGGAATGTAAAAGCGGGGAGCCTTTCCTTGTTCTAATTTATTTCATTTTATAGAGGCATATTGATGCTCAAAGAATCTATATAAGTATATTTGAAATTGATATATCTTAAAATAGGTCGGGTACAACATCCGGTAACTCCAATATATTCTTAATGACTATGGCGCCTTCTGGTGTTTGTCCTAGAATTTCATTAACTTCATTTTCCACTAAATGTACGCATTGTTTCATTCCCAATTTAATGCCGGTCTCGATGTTTTTCCCACTATCATCGATAAACCAAGAATTCTCGTAATTCGTCAACCCACTTTCTTTCATGGCCTTTTCAAACGCCTTAATATGGGGCTTACAGACTAACGTATCCGTCCTAGAATAATCACAATATGTTAATCCGTCAAATAGATCCGCTATACCCAGTAATCTCACACATCTTAGAGCATGGTTTTTATATGCATTGGTGAAAAGCCACATTTTATCAATTTTGCCGGATTGCCTTAACCTCAATAACATGTTTCTCAAAGGTATGTCAGGTTCCAAAATATCTTGTAAGGGTAAAGAATCGTCCACAAGACGGTTGTATTCCAGTGCGTTCACTTTATGGAACATCACAAGTCCTCTGATGGCAAGACCGTATTGCTTGTAGTAGGTGTTGTTCAATACTTGAGCGTCTTCAGGGGCTAGCTTCAAATGTGTTTGGAAGAATCTCACTATAGACTGTTGCATGAGATCATGGATTCTGGTAGATGATTTATAAAGGCAGTTATCAATATCAAAGAAAAACACCTTTGAGTCCGGGTCTTGCAATGTGGCAGAATTGTCTTGGTCAACGGAGAATGTTGCTTTTGAACCCGGATGGGTTAAAGAATCGAGATGTGCCTTATTTTTGGCAATTTGTTCGTTCACTTCATTTTGGTACGTGGCCAAATCTGAATTAGTATATTCAACAGTCATATATCTTATTTACGTCTAAGGCTCTCGCGATAGAAAAGAAAGAACCAATTTAGAAGAAAATATACTATGGACATGACTGTTTGCTTGTAAATGTACACATACATATATAAACTATTATATCATAATCATTTATCATTACCACTAATAGTTTTACGAGGCGGGTACCCTTCCTCGTGCCATTATCGCGTTAATTGATTAATTTGGCCAGTGACTAATCGTAGGAGGTTTTGGTTGTTGTAGTGAGTCATAAAATCATCCACAATAGTTGCTGGTCTGGCTAACGACGACGACGGTAAAGAGGCCTCGATTTGTGTTTTAAAATCTTGTAGCTGGGTAATTAGTTTCGTTCTCAGCTCTACCAATGTTTCCTGCGGACATTTATACGTTTCTAGATTTTGCAGAATTTCAATTGTAGGCTGCACAGTTTCGTAAATCTCCAATGTCTCGTCATTAGTTAGGCCCTTTGAGTAAGATATTGCTGTTTCGATGTATTGTTTCAGCGTAGCCTCATCAAGCGCAGATTCAATGTTATCATCATGGTCTTTATTGTCATCGTGAAATATATCCAGTCTACGGTAAGAATCCGATTCCTTGAACTTAGCTATTAGGGTAGACAGCGTACCTAAATGCGTATTGATCTCCTTCACCGTTCTGCGAATTAGATGATCTTTAAAGATGGATGAATTTACAAATCCTGTGACAATTGGATCGTTATTCTGTTCATTGGAATAGTAATACTGATGTTTCTTATTCTTAGCCCCGGAATTCAACAAAGCTTGGACATTTTCGTTAAATAGAGTTTCAAATAATGACTCGTTGAATGCAGAGAGTATGTCGGCATCCCACTTTGAAGTGAAGTCGGTGTTTAGTAGATTATAAAGTTTTACCCACTGTAATAGAGTAAAATTCAATGTCTCCATAGAGTCCACCAAGAATTTTTGTAACTGGTAGCATTTGTTCTTGATCAAAGTTTCAAATGTAGCGGGAACTGATGTTAGGGATAATTCATGAAAATTCAACAATAAATCGTCGAATATGCGAGAAGGTGTGGTGGAGGTAGAGATACGGTTGCAAAAATTGCTAATTGAAATGGTCCAATTTGAAATTACCAGTATGTTTTGAGGTACAATGGAGGCTGTATCTTCGGTACCAACAGGCGTTATATGAGTTGTGGTCTGATGGTGCGGTAGTGGAGGTAATTTGTTCAATTGAAATTTCTCATCATTGAAGCACAGAGACTTGAAATCTTGGTCGATCGACTTCAAGTCAAGGGATAAGTCATTGACAGCATCGGTCAAGTTTAAAATTTTGTTGTAGTTCTTTAATAAATTCTTCTGGAAAATTTCATTTGTTTTAACTAAATCGCTTTGTAACTCCAGCTGGTAATCCTTAATCTGCGCAATATGACAGTCACGAAACAACGGTACTACTTCGTCCATTTCCTGTATTCCTGCGGCTGGTCCCGTCTCCCCTTTACTTCGGCAAGATGAGCTGTACGTGTGTCTTATTTACTATTCACTACTGTTGTCATTTTTCTTTTTCAGCATAATGATAAACAATACTGAGAAAATGAAAAAAAAAAACAGCTCAAAAAACCGTTTTGGATAACCAGATCCAAAACGAACATACGCATTTCGTACAACCGGTATATAGGTATATATTGAGTGAAATATGCATCATTTCTTTATTAAAAAAAAAAAAAAAAAGAAAAAGAAAAAAGAATCAAAAAAAGTCCCTACAAGAGATTATCATAAGAAGCTTGGTTTGGGCAAGCTTTTGGCTTCCCTTGGGCCGTTGGTGGCAAAAGTGGAGCCGGCATATGAGTGGCTGAATTTCTTTGCACTGCCGCTGCAATTCATTGGTATTATCCCCTGAGGGCGATGCGGGGTTTGGATTGGGTTCAGAAGCATGTTCTTCAAATTCTGGCTGAGCAAACGGGTCTCGTCCCCGTTGTTCTGTCGTGGACCATCAGTGTTGTACTGTCTGTTCTTCTTACCAAGAGAAGAGGTTGAAGAAGGTGAGGAAGAGGAAGAGGAAGAGGAAGAGGAGGAGGAGGAAGAGGAAGAGGAAGGGAAGGAGGATGTGTGTTTCTTCGGGCGAGATGACGGCTTCTTGTTGGAAGAATGGCCGAAGTTGGGCTTTTCACCGTTGGGTAGGGTCTGAGGAGGAGGTATATCTGTAGGGAAACTGTTATTGTTGATGTTCTTAGCAGTATTTTCACCCGCACGACTCTTTCTGGATTTATGTTTGATAAGATTGTTTGTCTTGTTTTTGCCAGCCGATGGCAACAGCCTGGAGCTGTTGAAATACATGGTATCCGTCGACATCTCTTAACGTATTTTTGTGCGAGTAGTCTGAGTATGCTGAGTGCAGTAGTCTTGTTTTGTGCTGAACCTTCTTCTTTTGACAGTGTATGTTTTAATCCATGTCTGCTCTGTTCTTGATGATCGTTGTTTCTTCCCCCCCGATACACATTGTCATTACGCACGAGTGAGGGTAGTTGCTCACAGTACTACAGTAATAGAGATGGCTAGATAATAACTATGTGGTTATATAAGTTATACAACAGTCAAGGGGTCATGGTCGTGCTCGCTGACGACCACATTGTGGCCGTCATCCTGCAGCAATCCCTGCATGACGTCTTGTAGGAATCCACGCTCAGTGTTGGAGTGGTTGCAGACAATAACGGTTTTGCCCATTTCTTTCAACTTCAGCACTTCGTGGTGAGACATCTCACCTGTGTAGTAGAGATCCACGTCCTCCCTCAGTTCCTTGAACACACCAGAACCGCTCCCGGCGCAAACGGCAGCTTTCTTGATCATAATACGGCCCCATGCGGAGGGCGTGGCAGCAGATGCCACTTGTACGTAAGGAATCCGCAAGGCACGTTTGACATTCTCGATGACCTGCTTCAACGAAACATCTTTATTGAACTCTACGAATCTACCGTAGCCGACCAAGTCGTCGTTTTCGCCGCTTACGGTTTCCAAGGCATAAGACTTGGAGACGTCCTCTCCGCCGTTTAGACCCTTGACTAACCAGTCATTAACACCACCACGGGCTGCATCGACAGCGGTGTGAGGACAGTATACGGATATACCGTTTTGAATCAGCTTGATGGCAGTTTCGTGCTGTGGATTTGTAAGTGGGTTCAGCCTGTTCCAACTGGGGAAAATGAAGGGGTGATAGGCAATGATCACGTTGCAGTCAGTATCCATAGCTTCTTGGGCCACTGACTTGGTAAGGTCCACAGTCAGGAGGATCTTCGCCTTGGAGTTTGCATTGGCACCGGTGGCTTGTGCAGTAGAACAGTCGATGAGAAGACCGGTGTTATCCCAGCTCTTGTCTGCGTACTTTTGAGGATAGAACTTGGTGATGCTACGCACGACCTTATCCAATTGGGCTCTAGTAATGGCTCTGCTCATTGTGGTTTGGTTACTTTTATGACTCTTCTTTTAACAGTGTGGTGAAATAGCTTTTTCGGTGTTTATATGTAATAATTAAACTCTTGAAAAGACGAAATGATTGACAAATTTGCAAAACCGCACTCGTTAATATAGCAGAACAAGAAAGCAAAACGCGCTAATTGTACTATACCATGTCCGTTACTGAACAGGGGCTCCGTGAGAGGATCGAGTCAGCCATACCTGGAGTCTACCACATCATCGTGACGGATCTTTCGTACGGTTGTGGTCAATCGTTTGATATTGTGGTGGTCAGCAATTTCTTCCTAGGGAAGAACAAGCTAATGAGAAGCCGTGCGGTGAACAAGGCTGTTGAAGAGGAGCTGCAGCAGATCCATGCGTTTAGCTGCAAGTGCTACACGGAGGACGAATGGTCCAAGATCGTCGTTTGAAAGCGACTGAGCAAACTGTTCTAGCATGAAGTTTCTTTACGTTATTTACATAGGAGGTTATGTATTGTTGCTGTTATGTACTTGCGTATGTACTTTGTTTTAATCATATGGCGGGGGACTTTCCTCCATGCCCCATTTCGAGTTATTTCGCGAATCTTGCGAATTCAACCCTACGAAGTAAAATGGCTTCTTCTTCTTACATGGTTCTTTTTTGGTGTCGGAACTCAGCGATATCTTTTCTGGTATGACATACTTATCCCTTATCGATACTGTGGTTTTAAAGTATGGCGGAACTTGTTCTGCAACCACGGGTACCGGCGTTGAAGCTGGAGTGGGGGTTACTGTTTCGATGGTGGCCGTACTGTCGCCGACATCTCGGTCTTCTTGTGTCAATGGTTGTGGGTTTGGRGGCGACCGCGTCTTCTTGCACTTGATCTTTCTTCTTCTTGGTTTGGTGTTGTCGTCGTTGCTGTTGCTCCGGTCAAAAAGTCGGGACTGGATCTTTGTTATCGTGGGCAAGTCATACTTGCCAGAATCTAGAACGGTCTTGGGTAGTAGATTGTGGGCACAGTAAAACGGCTTCACCAACTGTTTGGGCGACACATTCGATGCCTGGGGCGATGACGACGATGGCGAAGAGTAGTAGTTGTTTAGTGATGGCATCCTTGATATGAAGCGGTACAAGTTTTGTCTTTCCAGACACCCGGGTATGGCAGAAAGAGAATTCATCACCGTGGAATGCAGCGACAGAGTAGACCGTGACGAAACAATGCTAGAAAGACGTAGCATGTTTATTGGAGAGAGCTCTTGGAAATCCGACCCGTCCAAGATCACGCGCCTCGACATCGTGGTCTGCTGGTGATGGTGGTCCTTCTTACTGGGGACGGTGTTGGTCCCCTCGCCGTGACTGGTGAACCAATTCTGCGACGTATTAAAGATCAAGGAGGGCAGGACGTCCTTGAACACCACGTGCATGGACTCCTTAAGCCTTCTCTCTATAGTACTTTGCAGAATTTTGATCGAGCAGTCAAACTTGAAATCCAGGTCCACATCGTTGAACGAGATCCCGATGCCAGGGTTCTTGACAAAAATATTCGTGATGGCCTCCAGTTCGATGGCGCTGAACGTCATCGTTATAGGGATTGTGAACGACCCATTGTTGATCAGCCGCGGCGTGGTAAAGCTGGGAGTGTCCTGCTCGTTGATGAGCAAAAGATTCGACTCTATAACCGTCTGTATCTGCAACATTGCGTCTTTGCATGAGATTTTGCAGATTCCCTTGGCCAGTGACCGGGGCTGCGTAATGATGTCCAGGTCGAGAATCTCGAGCTGTGGTGTTGTGGGGAAGTTCACCTTCTGCACCGTTATCCCGCTTTTCAAAATATCCAGCTTCTTCTTTGATGGCGAGTTCAACGCTGTAGAAAGTTTCTCCTGTATTCGTTCGTTGAACGAGTTGTCGCCGAAGACCTCTTCGTTAAACCTGAATGACATGATGGCACTGTAGTTGCCTGCTTCTGATTGCTGTTGCTATTTGTATTTGATCAAGCCCCTTCTAACTCAACATGACTCTTCTAATTGGTCTACTATTCTGTTATTGCTTTTAAAGTCACTATTTAAGACCTAGCGAGTTCCTCTTATGACCTAAAGTTTAAAAAAAGCCCTAATAACATTATATAAAAACAGTTACCTTGACCTAGCTGAAAATCAAAAAAACCCTAAAAGTGGCGTTTTATTTTTTCCCCTTTGGTAGCCGTGTTTTTATTTTTATTTTTTGATTTGTTTATTATACGTGAATTATATGCACAGAGTTTAGTGAACTGTTGATGTAGTGTATTGCCGAATATAGACAGAAGGAGTATAGATTTGTGTGGTAGTTCGAGTTTTAGTTGTTCGGTACAGTGCCCTGACCCCACAGTAAACTTCATTTTTTAGTAAGCGCGTCGCAGATTGCTGCAGCTTAAAGTCTAGATCAGCACCTCGAACTTGTTGATTTTCTTTGTTTACGTTAACGATTTTCATATTCCTTATTGTAATCGTTCGGTTACAGTTCATTTGCATTTTTTTTCTTCTCACATTTAGTTCTTTCCATCAGTTGTGTTCAATTGGCACATTTTAAAATGGACGCGCCTGAAACAAGACAGTCTTCTATAGTGGTGGCCATACGAGTGAGGCCCTTCACTTCTACAGAAAAGACTAGGCTGGTTAACGATGCTGCTGGCACAGAGGCCTGTTTCCCCGGATTGGGTGATTCGTCGTTGATTCTGCCCATGAGCGCCAATTCCGATTCCGATATAGACATAGACGTTGATGAGGGCTCTACGAGGAGTAGGAGAAACAGCTCTCTGAGAAGGAAGGTCATTAGACCGGAGGGCATACGTAAGATTGTGGACTGTGTGGACGATCGGATGCTTATATTTGATCCGGCCGACAGAAATCCTCTGAATAAAGTGAGCGACCAGATCTTGAACTCGATGCGTTCAAGAGCCACGAAGCCCACCGCTTCTTCCAGCATCAACAGCAACAGCAACGCTACGAACAAATTTGCCTCGCAACGCCGAAGACATGGAGGTGAAATCAAGTTCGTGTTTGATAAACTATTCGATGAGAATTCTTCACAGACGCGAGTCTACAAAGAGACAACCAGTCCGCTTTTGGACTCTGTACTGGACGGATACAACAGTACTGTGTTTGCTTACGGTGCCACAGGCTGTGGTAAGACTTACACCGTAAGTGGCACCCCATCACAGCCGGGGATCATCTTCCTGGCTATGGAGGAATTATTCAATAAAATTGACGACTTGAAAGACGAAAAAAACTTCGAGATTTCAGTATCCTATTTGGAAATATACAATGAAAGAATAAGGGACCTTCTAAATCCAGAGACACCATCCAAAAGATTGATCATCAGAGAAGATACCCAGAACCATATAAAAGTGGCAAATTTGTCGTACCACAACCCTACCACAGTGGAAGACGTCATGAATTTAGTCGTCCAGGGGAATATAAACAGAACCACGTCCCCGACGGAGGCCAATGAAGTATCATCGAGGTCACATGCAGTGCTGCAAATTCACATAATGCAGACCAATAAACTAGTAGACTTGACCTCACAGCACACTTTTGCTACACTGTCAGTCATTGATCTTGCTGGAAGCGAGAGAGCCGCTGCCACCAGGAACCGTGGTTTAAGACTGCATGAGGGCGCCAACATTAATAGATCGCTGCTAGCATTGGGTAATTGTATTAACGCGTTATGCCTAAATGATGGCAGCAGAACTTGTCACATCCCATACAGAGATTCCAAGTTGACAAGACTACTGAAGTTTTCACTGGGCGGGAATTGTAAAACGGTGATGATCGTTTGCATATCACCCAGCAGTTCTCATTATGACGAAACGTTGAATACTTTGAAATATGCCAACCGCGCCAAAGAGATCAAGACAAAGATCATTCGAAACCAGCAGTCTCTGAGTAGACATGTGGGATCGTATTTGAAAATGATCACGGAACAAAAGAGACAAATTGAAGAGTTACGTGAACGTGAGGAGAAGATGATATCTTTGAAACTAACAAAATATAAATTAAACAAAGAGAAGATCCAATTAGCCATTAACGAATGCATCAATCGTGTCCAACAATCATATTCCACCGTGGAAACCTATCAAGTGGCAAAGATCCTTAAATCTTTGATACTCTGCAAAAGACGATTTTTACAAATGGTCAAGTTGGAAGTGGATAATTTAGTACTGCTATTTCAACAAGACGAGATAGTGGCGGCAGAAATGCAACCTGTGATAAGTAACTGCCAAATGATCAGCGAACAACTGTTTAACAAGATACATGAATTGGAAATAAAGTTTGACGAAACTAATGCATTAGATTCCGTGATTCAACAGGTACACTCCATTGACTTGAACAAGTTAAGAGAAATGGAAGACTGGGACGAGACCTACGACCTAGTGTATTTAGAGTCGTGTCTCAACCAAATATCAGAACTGCAAAGAAACGAAATCTTGATCAACTCATCTATAATGACAGAAAAACTAATATCGGATGCCGGATTGAATTGCAGATTTAAATTTCTATCAAAATGGTTAATGGACAGAACCCCAGATATCGAATTCATAATCCAAGACTTGGTGCATATCGATGAAGAGTTTGAACTGTTTGCTAAAAGTTTCATTGCCGATCCTAGCAATACCTTCACAAACACAAACGTAAACATAATAAATACAACGGCTGCTGAATTGGCTGTCCCCATGGAGACCCTTCAACAACAAAAGTTCCCCAACAAAAAAGTGAAATGGACAAGCCCCAGCCCTAGCCCTAGCCCTGTTCCCGAACAGCAATCGGAACAAAACCAAGAACCAGACCAAGACCACGACCAAGACCAAGACCAAGACCACGACCAAGACCACGACCAAAACGCAACTGCAGGTGAAGTGGACGTCAGCATGCAAGATACCACATTCACTGAGCAAAACCCCTCCGCTCAACTTCCTCCCACCACAGCTGTTCCGAGGAGGAAAATGCGTTCTTCCCTTCTCACACATCAAAGCTTACTAGCAACTGTTAAGAAATAACATACATACATACCGTACGTAAAACTGCCTAATAATACTTCTATTTTTACCGATATTACGCTCATTCTTTATTACGGTCGGGTTCCGGGTCACGGGGAAAATTTTTCTTTTAATTTCTTTTTGAATTTTTCTAGCACCAGAAAAGGTTCAAAGAGGATTTTGTTCATTAGTCATTAGACGCTTTGTTACATTTAGAGAGGGTTTGATAGAAGCTAAGCTCCACAAATCATTGATCTTTTAAGAAAAACGTACAAGGATCATATACCAGATTCTCGTTCTCGTTTTTTCTTCCTTTTTTTTTTCTCTAAAAGCCATTAACTGGGTTAATTTCTTCTATTGACCCAATTTAAAAGAAAACGTTTCTCAGGAGACTCTTCTAAACAAAGTTAACCTTTTTGTGTTGCAGCTGTTATTACAGAAACCGAAGCACCTAAGGAACAGCGTTTAAGCCTTCGAGTCGTTTTTTTATTAGCTTTCACCTTTTTTGTGTGTGTTTGTGTATATTTAGTAAGGTTATTTCATAGTATTCGAAAACACTTCGTTTCACTCATTGAAATTCAGCTTTATTAGCACCTAGCTGTTACACTACAAGAAACTTTTTTTTTCTTCAATATTATCAAGACAGT
>NC_030982.1:88843-122625 GCF_001298625.1 Saccharomyces eubayanus
CAATTCTAATGGCTATCCAATAAACTTGCCCTTTCCCAAGGGTCCGGCTGCTTCAGTTGCTATGCAACAACCAAAATATATGGGTCATGTTCCGTCTCATTCTGTTCACACTCAATTGCCATCTATGGCTTCTTTAGGTTATTTCAATCAGCCAAGCACTGCTTACTACCCTCCACCTGCACCACTTCAACAACACCAGCAACCACCAATCCTTCCTCCTCCGGGCTTAATGTATACTAGTAATAGTAACAACAACGTTATTCCTCCTCCGGTACAAATGATTCAAGACGGTCCACAACAGCTCAATCAAGTAAACGGAGGTGTCAGTGAGAACTTGGACTATGATATTTCTATAATGTCAAAATTCGTCATGGAAAATGCTTTTGTTGCCTTCAACGCGAACTATAGCACCGATGATCAGACCACTGATTTATTTTTCAAAGGTATATCCTCCGTACTTAATGCAACGAGATTGCCCTCTGCCACTATTTATTTGGCTATCGATTATCTTTTCAAATATATCAATAAGTTGACTAACGGAATTCATTCCATCGGCGGCAATTCAATTAACATCATTTACCAGAACACCATGATTGCCTTTATTTTGGCGAATAAGTTCAATGATGACAAAACTTTCACCAATTCTTCATGGTCACAAGCAACAGGAATACTGATAAATGTTATTAATGATTTTGAAAGACAATGGTTAAGGATATTTGATTGGGAATTGTATGATAATGGGTTTCTTTATTACGAATTTGTTAAGAGTTTTGAAATTTTTAAACAGAATCAATTTAAACCTACTACAACAGCTAACACTTTGCTATCACCAATTGTTAATGTCAATGGTTCAAGAAATGGAAATTTCAAATTAGAACCTTCCACGAAAAATCCACTATCTCCAGTTTCTAATTATGAAACTCCAATGTTGATGCCGAATAACATGTTTTCATCGCCCTCATATCAAAATAATCAAAGGTCCGACTTTTCCAATATGAATTCTTACTACAACTATTACAACTATAATCAACCAAGACAGAACTACTATCAACAGTTACCCAATATATATTCTTCACCTGTTGCAGAAACTCAGTTTGATTATGATTTTTACAATTTCAGTAATCAACAACAACAACAACAACAACAACAACAACAATCATTTTTACCTGCTGTTCCCCAATTGCCTCCTCCCCATGTTCACCAGGCTTACAATCATCATTTTGGTTGGAAGTCAATGGATGAACCCATGAATAATCCAAGGTTCGAAAGAAACTACTTCCCGTACTCAGCAGTGTACTAATGATTCCTTCATTTTTTTCCATATTTTTTTTTTTTTTTTTTTTTTTTTCTACCTGATATTTTATCAGAATCCCTTTGCTCTTTTTTTCACTGATTTTCTTTCTCATTCGTTACTTTCTCATTCTCTTCTAATGCGCTAAACACAACTCGAAACATGAAACAATAAAAAAAATTTCAAAATTTCAAAAAGAATTTAAAAAATCGTATTTTTCTTTTTTACAAAAATAGAAACCTGGAAAAAAAAATTGAATAAGAGAGACTATCATTACCTTTTTTTATTACTAATATATATGGACCTCTTAGGTGAGTGATCTTATAAAAAAAATAAAAAAACCCAAAAAAAAAACAATAAAAAATTAATCAATTAAACAAATTTCATGACAGAAAATAAAACCATAAAAAATATTGCAAATTAAAGGGAAGGATTAAATTTTAGTGCTTTCTTTTGAATTCGTCCTTTTTTTCACTTTCTAGTTTTCTTTGTTAGTTTTTTTAATCTCTCAACACATATATGTAAGTATTAAGTCTACTTCTTTTTCTATATTCAAGAATACATATAAAAAAATATTCTACTTTTTTTCCCTACAAGCAATTTCAAATGCCAGACCTATTGGCAAGGTGAGAATGATTCTACGAATTGTGACAGATAAAATGGTGGTCCTCTCAGGAACTTCAATAATCACCGTTCGACCTAAAACAGGACTCTCTCTCTGCACATAGTTCTTGCTTTCTAGAATGTTAAAATAGCATTATTTGTATTGTTAACAAGTTTCATTTTAGAATTTAGATACGCTGTATCAGATAAGCGATATCCACTGATGAAAAAGAATGATAGACAGTTATATGATTACAAGCAATCACGAAGATTTACCAACGATTATTTACCACCGGCTTCTCTAAACCACCTAATGCTTCTATCTAGACATACACAGCACAAGCTTTCATTCAAATCAGCTCCCATACCAGATCTCCAACCTTTTTTCATGAATTTTACGTCAAACACACCTGGTTCAGCTAAAGAATCTCCGTGCTCATCGACGGCCAAGATGTCTTCTTCAATTTCAATATCGTCGCAATGCATATTTAGAGTTGTGATTCTTTCCTTCGTTTTTATATCCCAAAATCTTAGTTTTCCATCCCATCCGGCACTACACAGAGTGTCACCAGAATCATTGAACGATAGGCTTGTCACCCAACTGGAGTGTGCAAATTCTCCGAGACTTGTCTGTGAACAATGTGTTGGGACGGATAATGAGCCAATTCTCTCACCAAATTCAGTTTCATACAAAGTTATACAACCGAATGAATTCGAATCGTGCGCAATAGCCAATAAGGATCCCTGAGGGGAAAATTGAACCGATCTAATGGAGTTAGAGTTATTGATCATAGAATGTTGTGATTCAAAATTGTACAATGGACGTAATGTAGATAATTCTGAAATTTGTACGGTTCCATTATTAAACCCTGTGGCAATTAGCCCTCGTTCAGAGATATCCACGCATGTGGCAAATTGATTTGGCGTCATCGGCGACACAATTGTACCTTGCAGTTCCAATACCGGTTTCCAGTCTGGTGACGAAGAGCCAGTTTGGTCTTCGAATGGATAAAACTTCCAAATGTAAGTGGTTCCCTTCACATCTGTAGCAATTAGTCTATGCGACAGTAGTCTATCATTTGAAGCGCACCATTTCAAAGCCCAAAAGGAGTTCTTCTTCATATCTGCACTCAACAGATCCAGTTTCTCAAATATAACTTTCTTGCTCCCATTTTCTCTTGTAATTCGATAAAAGAATAAATCGCCAGAAAATGAAGTGGTAGCGACAAGGCACATTTCGAACGCGTCCTTCTCAATGGTCTGCAAAACGTCCACGTGGTGTAGCCCAGTCTTGTGGACAAACTCAGCGTAAGATTTCTCCTTTGGGTTTTCATTATCCAATAGTTTATTATCCCATAGTTTCAAGTAACCATCACCTGAACAACTTATTGTGAAAGAATTACATGCGGTGATAGAGAAAATATCGGCTTCGTGAGCTTTTCCGGCATTGGCTGTAGCAATGAACACTTTGGACATATCGAATATGAGTTCGGTCTGTGTGATATGTGTGGTTTCGTGTCTTTAGTCTCAGCTTCTACAATACCATATAGTTTTTTCCTCTTCATGGATATATTCTTTTTTTCCGCCTAAGATTTGTATCAATTATTTAGCCAACAAACAAAAACGAACAATAGAGAAATAAATAGGGTGGATACCAATAGAGACATAGCCACCAGCAGTTTAGGCAGTATGAGCGATAAGGTAGTGATACACGTGGACGATGTGGAAGTCAAGCCCAAGTTCGTATTGTACGGAATTAGTACGCCCACAAAGCATATTTACAAAAGGTATTCCGAGTTTTGGAAACTGAAGACCCAACTAGAGAAACAAGTTGGAAGCACCATACCGTATGATTTTCCCGAGAAGCCGAGTGGGTTGGACAGGGTATGGCAAAGGAATTATGACGATCCAGCGATGATTGACGAAAGACGCATTGGGCTGGAGAGATTTCTCAATGAGTTGTATAACGATCGCTTTGATTCCCGATGGAGAAGTACAAAGACTGCGCAAGACTTCTTGCAGTTGTCGAAACCAGAAGTGTCCCAGGAAAAACCGCAGCAACAGCAAGAAGCTGAAGCGGAAGTCGGATGGGACGAGATGGTCAGAGATGTCAAGCTAGATCTAGATGAAGAGAGTGATGGGACGTCCAGCGTACGTGGGGCACTACGAGCACGCACGAAGCTGCACAGGTTGCGAGAGCGGCTGGAGCGGGACGTCCAGAGGAAATCCTTGCCAAGCACAGAGGTGACTCGCCGGGCCGCATTACTGAGGTCGTTACTCAAAGAGTGTGATAACATTGGTATGGCAAACGCCACACAGGACCGAGGCAGGCTTCTGGGAACTGCCACAGGAGAACCCACTTCAAACTTGGACGCTCGAGGAAGAACCAACGGCGATCTGCAACAAGGGCAGATGCAAATGGTACGCGAACAAGAGCAGGAATTAGTCGCACTGCATCGGATCATCCAGGCCCAACGCGGACTGGCTTTGGAGATGAATGACGAACTGCAAACGCAGAACGAGCTACTCACGGCACTTGAAGACGACGTAGACAACACAGGCAGGAGGCTACAGATGGCTAACAAGAAGGCTAGACAGTTCAATAACAGTGCTTGAAAAAAACTGTGGCCGGGTCACGGCCCCCAAGGGCTTATTTTGCACTAAAATACGTAAAAAATAAAAAATTGAAAATGGAAAATTGAATATTTCAGCGATGAGTTGTGGTAGCAAGAGCATAGCAAAGGAAGTGTAATGTCGTTTACTGCTCCTTCGGATCCCGTGAATAAGCCTGTAAAGGTGAAGATATCGCAGCTGTGCGAACTGTGTCATTCAAGAAAGGCTTTTATCAGAAGGCCCAAGAATCTGTCCAAACTTTGTAAGCAATGTTTCTGCTTGGTGTTCGAAACGGAAATCCATAACACCATTATGGCGAACAACTTGTTCCAAAGGGGCGAACGCATAGCTGTGGGGGCCTCGGGAGGTAAGGACTCCACGGTGTTAGCACACATGCTGAAGCTACTGAACGACCGATACGATTATGGCATTGAGATTGTACTGTTGAGTATCGACGAAGGGATCGTTGGATACAGGGACGACTCGTTGGCCACAGTGAAGAGGAACCAACAGCAGTACGGGCTCCCCCTGGAGATATTCTCCTTTAAGGACCTCTACGACTGGACGATGGACGAGATTGTATCCGTTGCGGGGATAAGAAACAGTTGCACATACTGCGGTGTTTTTAGAAGGCAATCGTTGGATCGAGGTGCTGCGAAGTTGGGAATATCACACGTCGTCACGGGCCACAATGCGGACGATATGGCCGAGACCGTATTGATGAATATCTTACGTGGTGATGTGGCAAGACTCGAGAAATCCACGGCGATCATCACGCAAAGTAGCGGGTCGCCCATCAAGAGATCGAAACCGTTTAAATATTCTTACCAGAAGGAGATCGTTCTTTACGCGCATTACATGAAACTAGATTACTTCTCCACCGAGTGTACATACGCACCAGAGGCCTTTAGGGGCACTGCGAGAGAATACATGAAGAACTTGGAGGCAATCAGACCCAGCTGCATCGTGGATATCATCCAAAGTGGCGAGAACCTTGCCTTGAAGACCAAGAAGTCCAACGCAAAGAAGAAAGTCGTGAAGTTTGTCGACGGCAACAGATGCACCAAATGTGGATATCTGTCATCGAACAGCGTCTGCAAAGCATGCATGCTGCTTGAAGGTCTGGAGAAAAGCAGAGCGCAAGTGGCCATCGAAAACGACACTTCTGCTGACGGGGCTGCCAGGAACTTGAGAGCGCTGGAGAAGCTCAGCTTTTGATATGGCTATAATATAAAGGAATTCAATGCTATATATTAAAATATTATATAATATAATATAGTACGGCGCGCTCTCCATAAGAGCGCGCAACACAATAAACAGAAACAATCCAATCGGCAATAAAGTGGGTATTTCAAGGCAGACGTTAGGAGAAGAGGACAGCGTGTGACCAAGAACGGACCAAGTATACTCTTTTCCAAGGATGAGCAACGAAGACTACGGGTACGATTACGATTACTTGTTTAAGATAGTTCTTATTGGGGACTCCGGCGTGGGGAAATCGAATCTATTATCGAGATTCACCACCGATGAATTTAACATCGAGTCCAAATCTACGATTGGTGTGGAGTTCGCCACAAGAACCATCGAAGTCGAGAACAAGAAGATAAAGGCGCAGATCTGGGACACTGCAGGGCAGGAACGGTACAGGGCCATCACCTCTGCGTACTACCGTGGTGCCGTGGGCGCCCTTATAGTGTATGATATAAGCAAATCGAGTTCGTACGAGAATTGCAACCATTGGCTTACTGAACTAAGAGAGAACGCAGACGATAACGTTGCTGTCGGGTTGATAGGGAACAAATCGGATCTGGCCCATCTAAGAGCAGTGCCCACCGATGAAGCGAGGAATTTCGCCATGGAAAACCAGATGCTATTTACTGAGACAAGTGCTTTGAATAGCGATAATGTAGATAAGGCGTTTAGAGAACTGATCGTGGCCATTTTCCAAATGGTCAGCAAACACCAAGTGGACTTAAATGGATCTGGCAGCACCGCAGGCGCCAATGGTGGTCCCAAGGGCCCCACCATCAGTTTAACGCCGGCGCCAAATGAGAAGAAGAAGAAGAAATCCAACAACTGTTGTTAACTATTCGTGCCCTACAAACGCCGAATCGCTTCATGCATATTCTGCCTACATATAACCCATTAATAGTGTTTTTATAAATATAATACTAATATATATACTTTTTCAAGTTAGTTTTTGTTGTCAAGCCCTTTCGCAAGAATCTTGTGTAGTTCTTCTTATGAAAACGAATACGTGTGCTTTTGGAACCTCCACCCACGCTTAGCGCGATCCGAAGATAAGAATATGAATTTTTTTCTGCCTTCATTTCCTACTAGTGCACAGGCTCAAACTATACACACACACGTGTATACTTCTTCCACGGACAATACTTGACACTCTAAACACAGCCCGGATTATCTTCTGTTTGCCTATCACATGTACCTGCGCGGGTGAGTTCTGCTAGCATTTGGCTATGGTGGAAGTTTTTCCGAAATTGCGGGTTTTGCAGGTTTTTCCGAAACGAGGGGGAAGCGAAGGCCGCGGAAACAAACTGTTTACGTACCACAGGATGAACATATTTCTTGTCGGACCGCAAATGACCGTTTTTCTTTTCTTCGAAATTAGCCCATTCATTCACTTTCAGTATTGTTATTTCTCCAGTTACTCTATAGCGTGTTTTGAGGTACGGCCTCGCTCGATACGGTAATTACCATCTTCGGTTCCTAGAATGAAAACAAGAAAAAAAGTAAAACAGTCATCCTGCGCCTTCGCCCTTCTCCTTTCCCCCACTTTCAAAAATCAGGAAAGCCTAATATAGTTTATTGATGTCGCGGCCGGACCTTGGAGCTGCCTATCAGGCGCACTCGGTAACGAGATATCGTAATAGTAATCACGCCGTAAAGTATCTAAGTGTATAGTATAGAAACGCGACGACAGAGGATACCCTTTGCCGAGCGGATTTGCAAGCGACCTTTACGCTCACGGAAGGTCCAATAAGCTGTGGCGAGGTAGAGGTAGAGGTATAGCCTTGCCTTTCCTCCCCTACCTTCCCCTGCCTTCCCCCTGCGGAGCCAGTTCTTACCCAACTATTTCCTGTCTCATTGACGTTAACGTATAAAGAATTCCTTAATGGTTGATAGGCTCGTACGAAAAGAAAAAAGCCGGGATAAGAAACCCCGCCTCCGCCTTTTTTGCACTTCCGAAAATTTATCCGACCAAGACGTCCGCGGAGCACCCGCAAAAGTGCGGTGTGCAACTCTAAATTATATGCCGCTCAGAAAAATCGCGTACGAGGGACTTGACAAATGATCCGTTGGAGGAGGTTTTTCCGAGATTCTTTTCGAGCAAAAACTGCCTCTGGTATATAAGCGATTGAGAAACTCGTGTTTTTTTAATGTAATATATCTAAATTCAGTCGCTTAGGTTGAGCGTTTATATTTTTGTATGTTGAGGGTTTTATCTTGAACCAAGATCGCTGACCTCGAAACACAGAAACTAAAAATTAACGAAGAAATGCCCAAAAAGCAAACGAGCTTCCCAGTAGACAACGAAAACAGACCATTCAGATGTGATACCTGCAATCGCGGGTTCCATCGGTTGGAACATAAAAAGAGACACTTGAGGACGCACACGGGTGAAAAGCCTCACCACTGTGGATTTCCTGGTTGTGGGAAAAGCTTTAGTAGAAGCGACGAACTGAAAAGACACATGAGAACGCACACAGGACAATCTCAAAGAAGGATGAAGAAATCCGGCATACAGAAGCAAGAGTACTTGACTGTGGGCGGGATCCCTACCATTGCATCAGGAATGATGATTCATCAGCCCATACCGCAAGTCTTGCCGGCAAACATGGCTATCAACGTGCAAACCGTCGGTGGCGGCAACATCATCCATGCTACCAACGCAGTGCACCCCATGATGATACCGATCATGACCCAGCCGGCCCCCATGCATGCCTCCGCTGCTTCTTTCCATCCCGCATCCTCTCCAATGCCCATCCCCACGTACACTCCAATTCCATCGCAATCATTCACTTCCTTCCAGAGCTCGCTAGGGTCCATACAATCCAGCAGCGACGTTTCATCGATCTTTTCCAACATGAATGCTCGTGTAAACACTCCTCGCTCAGTGCCAAATTCTCCAAATGACGGCTACTTGCAACAACAACAACAACAACAACAACAACAACAACAACATGCTCAATACCAATACCAGCAACAATCCGCCAGCCCTTCCGTTGCTAAGCAGCAGAAGACTTTCGCAAGTTCTCTTGCCACTGCATTATCCACCCTTCAAAGAAAAACTCCAGTGCGTACCGCCACGCCCACAATAGAGTCACCATCTTCACCAAGTGACTCCAGTCATACTTCCGCATCCAGCAGCGCCCTCTCCTTACCTTTCAGCAATGCTCCTTCTCAACTCACCATGGCCAAGGAGCTAGAGTCCGTGTACCTAGATTCCAACAGATACACCACCAAAACCAGAAGAGAAAGAGCCAAATTCGAAATTCCAGAAGAGCAAGAAGAGGATACGAACAGCAGCAGCAGCAGCAGCAGCAGCAGCAGCAACGGTGAGAAGGAATCCCTAGGCCATAAGTCCGGTAAGAACAGAAACAAATTATCCGGAGTACAATTACCTCCTGTCCGCAACCTGTTGAAACAAATCGATGTCTTCAACGGTCCTAAGTGAGTTTAGCAGCCTTTCCCAAACATCATTCTTCTCATTAACGAAATGTCATGAAAAAACAAACCTAGCATCCACGCGCACCCAAAATAGATAGATTTAGATAGATGTACTTGCATGTCACGAATCAGCATCGTCACGAATAGTCATATATAACTTAAAAATATAAATATAACACATCTACCTTCAAGATTTGGGCCGGCTTTTATCTTTTGTCTCGCTCCTTTGGACCGAGTTGCGATTTACATTGCGTTCCCGGATTGTCAAAAACATCTGGGGAAAGGATAAATAAATACACAACCCTTCTTGGGGAAAGAAATAGTTATTTGGCAACCCACCGTTTGCCAAGGGTAGTAAGAGTGGCGAAGTTCCTATGGGCATTACAGTAAGTCATCTCGCTCACCAAAACCAAGGGACCGGAAAGAATTATACTCGTACTATGACAGGAACAACAGAAAATATCAGGGACGTTCATATCGATGAACCGCAAAACATGGACGCAGTGAGTAAGAAAGTTACCGAATTGAGCTTAAGTGGCTCCTCCGGTTTAAATGACAGAGAGCTGCCTTCAAGCGAAGGGCCTCTAACAAAGAGGAAGTCAACGCTGTTGTTGCGGGAAGAGGACGAACCTGAAATGCCGGAGTTGACTGTGGTGGAAACCGCTTTGGATTCCAATTCTGTTTCTTCCTCTAGCAGTGATGATGACGACGAGGAATCCCCCACTGGCGCTGCAGAGCCTCAACAAGATGCTAACGTTAATGATAACGCACCCACCCCTTCTTCCCCGACGCAGACACGGCAGCAAAAGCGTAGCAAGAACAGAAGGGAAAGCGAGAGCGGAATAAAGAGCTCGTTAATGGTACCTGTGGAAATCAAGTGGCAGCAAGGTGGCTCGAAAGTTTACGTGACAGGTTCATTCACTAAATGGAGGAAGATGATCGGTTTGCTGCCTGACTCTGATAGGAGCGGGTCGTTCCATGTTAAACTAAGACTACTTCCAGGCACCCACAGGTTTAGATTTGTAGTGGACAATGAGATTAGAGTCAGCGATTTCTTGCCTACTGCCACTGACCAAATGGGTAATTTTGTCAATTACATCGAGGTCACACATCCACAGAAGGAAGCCATAGACGGGACAAATATATCCAAAAAGGCGTATTCCATGAAACCGCCCACTAGCGATCGGTCCTCAATTGCACTCCAAATTGGCAAGGACCCCGACGATTTCGGTGACGGGTATACAAGATTCCATGAAGATCTTTCCCCCAAACCTTCTGTCGAGTACACAACGGACATTCCCGCTGTGTTCACTGACCCATCCGTTATGGAGCGGTACTACTACACTTTGGACCGAGAGAAAAACAAGAATGACACTTCATGGCTGACGCCGCCCCAATTACCTCCTCAGTTGGAGAACGTCATCCTGAATAAATACTGTACAACACAGGACCAAGTCAACGAAAACAACTCAGGTGCTCTGCCCATTCCAAACCATGTGGTGCTCAACCACTTGATCACAAGCAGCATCAAACATAACACCCTTTGTGTATCATCCATTGTTCGGTACAAACAGAAATACGTCACACAGATTCTCTACACCCCCATAGAGTCCTCATGAACCTCAAACTTGAACGTATGAAGTATTTTCTCTTGTAAATATATTTAGTATTGACGAGTGGCAGCGCCGACGTTCAAACAGAGGGCTAAACATTTATTGCTGAGGCAAACATAATTATAATTATAGTAATAGTATTCGTAATTATTATTGCGTATAATTGTCACGGAACACGGATCAACTACCCGGAAGTCGCGTGACTTGGTTTTTTTCTCAAAAATATATGGAATTCGCCAGTTTTATTAAATTTGAAAAATTATTGAAATCTTTATAGTGGTAAAAGTACGAATAAGAACACTGAAGACAAACGGAATCGGAAGGTTTGTAAAATACAATTGTCTGAGACTCACTGTTTTTTCTTTTGCTCTTTTGTACTTATTATTCTTTCTGGAACAGTTTCTTAGACCTAATTTAATATGGAAGAATTGAATATTAATTTTGCAGTGTTTAAGAATAGGATTGAATCATTGTACTCCAAGTATGGCGAGTTTGAAGGATCTCCGAACTCTTTATTGTTTGTCCTGGGCTCCTCCAATGCTGAAAATCCGTATCAAAAGACCACTATATTGCATAATTGGTTACTGAGTTACGAATTTCCCGCTACTTTAATTGCACTGGTGCCTGGAAAGATTATTATTATCACTAGTTCTGCTAAGGCCAAGCATCTACAGAAATCCGTCGACTTATTTAAGGACTCTGAGAGTAAGATCTCTTTGGAATTATGGCAGAGAAACAACAAAGAGCCAGAACACAATAAGAAGTTGTTTGACGATGTTATCGACTTAATCAAGAGTGCTGGTAAAATCGTTGGTACCCCTGAAAAGGACTCTTACCAAGGTAAATTCATGACTGAATGGAACCCAGCATGGGAAGCGGCTGTGAAGGAAAATGAATTCAAAATCGTCGATGTCTCCTTAGGTCTCTCCAAAGTTTGGGAAGCCAAAGATGCTAACGAGCAAGCGTTCTTGTCTGTTTCGAGTAAAGGTTCTGATAAATTTATGGATTTACTATCGAACGAAATGGTTCGTGCCGTTGATGAAGAATTGAAGATTACCAATGCCAAACTATCAGACAAAATCGAAAATAAAATCGATGATGTCAAGTTCCTAAAACAGTTAAGTCCCGATTTAAGTGCACTATGTCCATCTAGTCACAAATTCAACTTCGATTTATTAGATTGGACATATTCTCCAATTATCCAATCAGGGAAAAAATTCGATCTCAGAGTTTCGGCACGTTCCACCAATGACCAGTTATACGGTAATGGTTGTATTTTGGCGTCGTGTGGTATCCGTTATAATAATTACTGTTCAAACATTACTAGGACTTTTCTGATCGATCCATCCGAAGAAATGGCTAGCAACTACGATTTCCTACTAACTTTACAAAATGAGATTGTAACCAATATATTAAAAGTTGGTCGTACACCAAAGGAAATTTATGAGTCAGCAATAGAATATATTGAAAAATCCAAACCCGACTTAGTATCTAATTTCACTAAAAACATCGGCTCACTGATTGGTCTTGAATTCAGGGACTCAAACTTCATACTGAACGTAAAGAACGACTACCGTAAGGTTCAACCCGGTGATTGCTTTAATATTTCATTTGGTTTTAACAATTTGAAAGATTCTCAAAGTGGCAACAGCTATGCTTTACAATTGGCCGATACAGTCCAGATCCCGCTTGAAGATACAGAGTCTCCACGTTTCCTAACAAATTACACCAAAGCCAAATCTCAAATATCCTTTTATTTCAATAATGAGGAAGAAGATAGCAGTAGTAAAAAGAAGTCTTCATCTAGCACTAAGGTTCCGAGTAAGCCTGATAGAAACTCTAAAATTTTGAGAACAAAATTACGTGGTGAGGCTCGTGGCGGTGCTGAAGACGCTCAAAAGGAACAAATTCGTAAGGAAAATCAAAAAAAGCTGCACGAAAAATTGGAGAAGAATGGGTTACTGAGATTCAGTGCTGCCGATGCCAATGGTCCGGATAGTGAGCCTCGTCAATATTTTAAAAAGTACGAATCCTATGTTCGGGATTCCCAGTTGCCAACTAATATTCGTGATCTAAGAATCCATGTTGATTGGAAAAGCCAAACAATTATTCTACCCATCTATGGTAGACCAGTCCCCTTCCATATCAACTCATACAAAAACGGTTCCAAAAATGAAGAAGGTGAGTATACCTATTTACGTCTTAACTTTAATTCACCAGGTTCTTCCGGTGGTATTTCCAAGAAAGTTGAAGAGTTACCATACGAAGAATCGGCGGATAACCAATTTGTTCGTTCGATCACATTGAGGTCTAAAGACGGTGACCGTATGAGTGAAACCTTCAAACAAATTGCTGATTTAAAGAAAGAAGCTACAAAGAGAGAGCAAGAACGTAAAGCCTTGGCTGATGTTATTCAACAGGATAAACTGATTGAGAATAAAACGGGAAGAACAAAAAGACTGGATCAAATTTTTGTTAGACCTAACCCTGACACAAAACGTGTCCCTAGTACAGTCTTTATCCATGAAAACGGTATTAGATTCCAATCCCCATTAAGAACAGATAGTAGAATAGATATATTATTCTCAAACATCAAAAATTTAATATTTCAATCTTGTAAGGGTGAATTGATTGTTGTCATTCATATCCACTTGAAGAATCCAATTTTGATGGGTAAGAAGAAAATCCAAGATGTTCAATTTTACCGTGAAGCTTCCGATATGTCTGTTGATGAAACTGGAGGTGGGAGAAGAGGCCAGTCTAGGTTCAGAAGATATGGTGATGAGGATGAACTAGAACAAGAGCAAGAAGAAAGAAGAAAACGCGCTGCGCTGGATAAAGAATTTAAGTATTTTGCAGATGCAATCGCAGAAGCATCAAAAGGTTTACTAACTGTGGAGAATACATTTAGAGATTTGGGTTTCCAAGGTGTTCCAAATAGATCAGCAGTTTTCTGTATGCCGACTACAGATTGTCTGGTTCAATTGATTGAACCTCCATTTTTGGTGGTTAACCTCGAAGAGATTGAAATCTGTATTTTAGAAAGAGTTCAATTTGGCTTAAAGAACTTCGATATGGTTTTCGTCTATAAAGATTTCAATAAATCTGTTACACATATCAACACAGTTCCAATCGAATCTCTAGATTTCTTGAAGCAATGGTTGACAGACATGGATATTCCATACACAGTCTCTACAATCAATTTGAACTGGGCTACGATTATGAAATCATTACAAGATGATCCACACCAGTTTTTCTTGGACGGTGGTTGGAACTTTCTGGCTACTGGTTCAGACGATGAAGCTTCTGATGAAAGTGAAGAAGAAATCAGTGAATACGAAGCTTCTGAAGAGGAAGTGAGTGATGAAAGTGCTTTCTCTGAGGAAGAGGAAGGTTCTGAAGTAGACGACGATATTAGCGGAGGGGAAAGCGAGGACTATAGTGGTGATGAAAGTGAAGAAGGCGAAGACTGGGATGAACTAGAAAAAAGGGCGGCCAGAGCTGACCGGGGTGCAAACTTTAGAGATTAAGACTTTACTACGTTCATTCGTTTGCAACAGAACGAATAATTAGATAACATCCCCCTTATGTATTTGCAAAAAAAAATTAATAATGTGTAGAAATAGTGGTTATCAACTTTTACGAATGATGCAAATGGACTAAGAACGTTCAAATGAAAATCAAATGGCTAGAGAGAGTCTTACGTAATAAAGGGTTCTTTATTAAAGTTAAACATAAGTTGATAAAAATATATATATATAGGTTAAAATATTGAATTATAACTATTTTGTTTTTCTATTTTTATTTTTTCCTGTAATCTACAAATTTTGAAGTTAAGAATCGGTTATTGATAACGTTAAGACAAATTGAATTTATGACGACTTTTACTTTTATCATTTCGAAATCCCCTCAGATACTCGAAATTTTTAGAAATAAAAAACATGATAATAAAAAGATATTGTAGTAATAGAAACGAAACACAATACTGCAGTAATGATCCAGTTATTCTCTTCAAAATTCTTAAAATCCTGTGGGTTGTAAATTCATTGCACTGTTCATCAACATCAAAGGTTGGCCATCTCTTTGTTCTTCGTCAGAACCTGACTTATCAATCAATTCCTGAAGCTTTCTAATAGAATCACTTTGTTCTTTCTTTACAGATATTTCGTATGGTTTAATGTAGTCTTCCAACGAATTCATCCATGATATTTCCAAGACAAATTCGAATCTCACCAAGTTGTACGCAGCATACAGCAATGCAACAAAAGCTTCTTTGTTACCAGTTTCGACAAAATAGGTAATCAGGTCTTCTACTACCTTTGAATCTTGCGAAATAGCGGCTGTTTCAATAGCGTCTTTCCACAGCTTTTCATCTTTCAATATTGACAAACTCTTTGCCCATTTCTTGTTTCTCCGATATAATAAAGCGGCAATTTTCTTGAAAAATATTAACTTGTGAGATTCTAGACGGGATGCTAAACCCAATTGGTCGAATTTGTCGTATGAATCGACAGCATCTTGTAAAGCTCTGTAATCTTCTTCTTCGATCATCAAATCATGGTAGGCTTGATTGACAACAGAGTTGTTCTTTGGTAAAACATTGATTAAAAATGGTTTAATTAAAGGCAAGTTGTCGGATTTGGAAAAAATCTTTACAGTTCTTGGAATATCCAACCTTGGAGTCAATGAACTCAGAAGATCGACCAGTAACGATGGATGAAATTTGACATAGAAATTGATGGCTTTGTAGTAAATTTCTAAGTTAGAAACCTTAACAATGACTTCCTTGAAGTAAGCATGATCTAATTCCTTACCAGACTTTTCAATCAGAGTTAAAGCAGCATTGTCCCACTCATCGTAGTGAGCATACAAAAAGACTAATTCTGACCATTGATGGGCTTGTTCGACTGCCCTTATGACCTTTGGAATATTAATTCTGGACCAAAATAGTTTCAAGTGTTCGAAGGACTTGTCTGGTTCGTATTTAGAATACAAAATGGCAAGTTCGGTAAACATACCCATATGGGCTCTTTCTAAACCCAAACCGGCTTCGAATAATGAAATCAGTTCCTCGAAGTAACCGTTTGACTCGTATCTGTCTACTAATTCGTCTAATTCTTCAGCATGAACAATCAAGTTCAACCCACAAATTTGGGCCAATTTAAACTCTTTCTTTTCAATACAAGCGTCGTTAACAAGCTTCCAAACTTTGATGTTCGAAGCCTTTCTAGCAGTGTCCACGGCAGCTTGATAATCGTTTAAGTAAACTAAAGTGGAAGCAAGTTTGGAGTAATTGGAAACTGCAGAATAACATAATCTGGCTGCTTTATATTCCTTGTTTTCGAATAGCTTATCACCAACTTGATTCAAGTTTGCGACATTGGAGCCAGATAACAAATTCTCAATTTCATGAATCTTGTTCAGTTCAGCGTAAGCCAGAATTAAAGCACCGTCAATTTTTGGCTCTTTTAAAGTTTTTCTAGCCATTAATAAGTATGGGATCAACTCTTCGTGCTTGTCAGCTTGTTCAGCGATGTCAATAACATTCTCATAATTAGATGGATCTTCTGCTTTAATGTATGAGTCAATAGAATCTGGAATTCTCAATCCATCCAATTGGGCAGTACCGATTTGAGACCATAATTCAGGCGTATTGATCTTGTCAGCATAAGCTGCAGCTCTGTCTAAAGACATGATATCCTCGACCAAAACTTTCAAAGCTTTGCCATACATTTCATGTTTGTCATAAATTTCAAAGGCCTCTTCTTTAAGATCATGCTCGATACACAATGGTGCAATTTCGTCAGCATCGTAATTTTCTAGCTTTTCAATATAACTTGAAACCTTGGTTGGTTCATATTTAATAGCAGACAACAATAATAGGCCTTGTAAAGCTACATTGTCGTTAAAAGGAGAAGGTTCCAAGATAATTTTTTCCAATAATTCAATTAGTTCTAATTTCAAACCATTGGTCATGAACGCTTGAACAGTCAAAGAAACAGGTTCAGGGTCAGTCAATTCTGGAATACCGACAGAGATGACTGAATCAATCAACTGTCTTTTGTGGATATTCTCTGGATCCAAGACCTTGTTCCACAACTCTGGGTCAGAACGTTCCAACAAGTATCTTGCTTGGTATTTGTACATACTATTTTCATTTGTAATTCTAACCAAGTCGTCATCGTTTTGTCCTTTTTCATATGCGATGTAAGCAAGGTATGGATCTCTCTTTTCACAGTAGCGGCCAACATCTAAAGTATCATATTGATCATTCTCCTTCAAAAACTTTTCAGGTGAGTTGTTAGAATCGATATAAATTTTAGCCAATGCATTGTAGACAGCTTGGTCTTGGACACCTTGACTTAAACTTTGCTCTAGGAAAGGTAGCAAGATTTTCAATCTGTTTCTTTTTTCAACTTCAGTAGTCAACTCATTAATAGGTACTTGACCTAAAACAGATTGTAGTAAACTTTGAATAAACTTTTCGTCACAATCCATATCTAATAATGCACCAACAACTTGGGCAGTCTTGGAAGGGTTGACTTGCTGAACATAAGTTTCGATGAACTTCAAATTTTGGGATTTGTACAAGTATAAAATCATTTCATGAACAAAATCAAAACGGTCGCAAACAATGACCAAAGGTAATTGGTCCTCCAAGTTAGCATCCTTTAGGAAATTTTTGACTCTTTCTGGATCGTAAACGTTGTTATCCTTAACAATTCTTTCAATTTCTCTGTATTGCTTCATCTTAGAAGCGGCCTCGATGTACTTGTAAACAACATCTTTATCTTCGGTTAAGTTCACCAAAGAGGCTAAGTAATAGTACAAACCTTCAGTAGCGTTGTAGTCTTCGAATAACTTAATTAAAATGGAAGGACCAATCAAGTCGGAGAATTTGGTGGCTACTTGAACAACAATTTGAATATTAGCTTGGATATTGTTATCCATTAAAGCTTTCAGGCACGCCAGAGATTGCTCGACGTTCAATTTACCGAAATAAGCAACCAGCCAGTCAACAGGCAAGGCACTGGTGTTAACAACACATCTTTTGATATCTTTAATATCTGTGTAGTTTTCCAAAGCTCTCTGGTATAGCCCTGCTTTTTCTGATAATGACGCAATAGTTGGTTTATCATAATGAGAAAAGATGTTGTTACCCAAGATGGCATCAGCAACTTGAGGAGCGTGTAGTAGATTAACTTCAAGAACACGAGTTTGCAAGTGGCCTTGATCTGGGGTATCGCTTTTTAGAGCGTCCAATAGTAGAGAAGTACCTTGTTGGATGTGGTTTTGAGAAAAGAATAAATCAGCAATTTTTTCGATGTCGATTTGAGAAGCAGTTTCTGGATTTTGCAATAAGGATACGGCAAATTCGGAGGCTCTATCTGGTGAGGATCTGATTAAAGAGGATATCAAAACCAAAAAGTTTGGTTGAAAGCTAACCTTCTGACAGTAAGGAATAATTTTTTCAAATTGTTGCAATTCTGCCAAACAAGAAATAACTTTTGCGTGAGCACTTGCCCTTAAGTAACAAGCTAGTGACAAAGTGGTGTCGAAAGGTTTGACAATGTCACCCAATTCCTCGGAACATTCTAATTTATCTTCCTTTAACCATTTCTCAAACAGCTGTTTTCTATCTTGCTGTAGAACTGGTCTAGCCAATTCGATGGTTTCTTCTTTATTCAGTTTACCTTTGTCCAACAATGTGGAGAAATACAAAAGAATAGGAGAAATGGCACCTGGGGCGGCTTGAATGTTTTTCAATCTGTTGATAGTACTTTGGTTTCTTAAAGAAGTGGAAGAAGCTGCGATTTTGGCTGCATTTTGGTAGTCATTTTGTGATAATAACGATTCGAATTGCTTTTGGAATAAATCATCAGCGCCTGGCAAACCACCTCTTGTAGCGACAGTTAAAGCTAGTGATACGTTGGACAACTTGTTCAAGATGTACGGAACGACTTGAGAAGTGGAAATTTCGACCGCCAAGACTTGACCCTTCTTGTTAATGCATGCAATACCATTTTGGTGGTTATAAGAAGTGGCAGTGAACACAGATTCAGCAGTAATTCTATTAACAAATAGATTTGTGCCTGTTTCCAATTCGTACAGATGGATGAAACCGTATTTGGTTAACAGGTAGATTATGCCGTATTTTTCAGAAACTTGAACAGCAATGGGGAAATCGTTTGTTGCATCTGGGGGGAAGAAAATATCGGTGGTCTTCTTCTGGTATTGAGATGGCAAAGAAGCATCATGGTCGATCTCGATGATTCTCAATTCGCCAGTTCCTGTGGTGGCGTTTCTGTTACCGGTGACAAAAACTTGTACTGGGGTCGAGCCATTACCCTCTAACAATATGTTGGTGAAGATGGCAACGTGACCATCAATGGCTTGCGAGATGTTACGTTGCTTGGAGAATAATTGGATTCTACCAGCAATGCGACCATTTTCTTGTAAGATACCGACAACGGCAAACCAATCAAGGTTCTTGTTTGCCACGAAATTGATAATCTGGGTGTTGTTCAAGTTGGCGTGTCTTGTAGTGAGCAATTGAGGCTTGGCGTTCACATTACCATCAAAGACATTGGAAGTAAGTATGGATCTTGCGGTGACAAAACCCAAAGTGGTCTCGCTCAACCATCTCCAAAAAATGACCGGCTCGTCTAGAGTAAAAGATTTCAGCTTGCTCTTGGTCTCCAGATTGAATATTTGTACGATGGTGCCATTGGCTCTAACGGAAATAACCATTTGAGAAGGATGCATAATAGCGGAATCACCACCCATATTTTTCCTTGTCACTTCATTGCCCTTGGTCAAATCTACGATTGCGACCGAGTTAGCACCGTCCTTCGTTTCTCTGACGGTGACGAAATGGTCACTCTCGAAAGTCGTTGATCTGAAGTCTAGAAATTGAGGGGAAATTCCTAGAGACGTCAGATCGACCAATTCAGTAAATTCAATGGGTAGGTCACTCATTGGTTAAAACTCTCGTGATAAAGTATTTTTTATAGTTATTGATTTTTCTTTCTCAACTCTGATCGGGATCTTTGAGTCTTGACTGAATTACCTTGTACACCTAATCAATATCTCCTTATTTCTAGAGGTTCTTTCAGTTCCACTTTTCGCTTTTCTTGATAATCTTTGTTTTTATTCCCAGCGACGAAAATGTGAAATCTTGACAGAAAAAAGGGGTAGGGTAATAATAGCAGCCCTATTTTTTATACTATTTTCAAAAGTAAGAGCCCTAGTATTTTACTTAAAACCCTATCTGACTAGAAGTAAAAACCTGACACATTTATGAGCCCTATCTTTACGGCGCTAGCAGATTAAACCCCGGAAGTAAAGAAATCCGGTCATTAGCGGCTAATAGCCGTTGGGGTAAAGTATTTGCAAGAAATAAAGGACAATGAACAAGTAGAAATGGTAATAGAAAATCATATCATGCATGTGTTGGAGTCTGTATAGAAGTGGCGCGGAAGTTGGGAGTATTATTTAAACAGCAAGGATACATTGGAAGATTGTTTTATTTTGTATTTCCCGTACTAACTGTCAGTTGTCTTTTTCAGTTTAAGATTTGACACATATCAATATCACAAATAGAAAGATAAAGGAATTAATAAGTAACATGACAAGACGTACAACAGTTGACCCCGATTCAATAGTTTTGAATCCTCAGAAATTTATCCAAAAGGAAAGGGAGAACTCTAAGATTAAGGTTGATCAAGTCAACACTTTTTTAGAGTCAACCCCTGAAAGAAGGACTTTGACCCATTCCTTAATGGACCAAATAATTAATGATCCTGTTTTAAAGACTGATACAGATTATTACGACGCTACAAAACTGCAGGAGCGAGAAGCTACCGCAAAGAAAATTGCAAGACTTGCTGTCTATATGGAGCATGATATCAAAACTGTGCGCAAGCACTTCCGCGGCACCGATCTCATGGAGGACTTACAAGCAAACGACCCAGAAAAAGCCCCTCCTTTGAGTAATAGGGACATATCTATATTTGATAAGAGGCTGTCGCTGGTGGCCAACATGGACCCTCAACTGGGTACCCGTGTAGGCGTTCATCTGGGGCTCTTCGGTAATTGCATCAAGGGTAATGGTACCGACGGCCAGATTCGTTACTGGTTACAGGAAAGGGGTGCCACTTTGATGAAAGGTATCTATGGCTGTTTTGCGATGACTGAACTAGGACACGGCTCCAATGTCGCTCAGTTGCAGACAAGGGCGGTATATGATAAACAGAATGATACTTTTGTTATTGACACGCCTGACCTAACGGCTACCAAATGGTGGATTGGTGGTGCCGCCCACTCTGCTACACATGCTACCGTATATGCTAGATTGATCGTTGAAGGTAAAGACTATGGTGTGAAAACTTTCGTCATTCCTTTGAGAGACCCTTCGACTTTCCAGTTGCTGCCTGGCGTTTCTATTGGAGATATTGGAGCCAAGATGGGTCGTGATGGTATTGACAATGGGTGGATCCAATTTAGAAACGTGGTCATACCTAGAGAATTTATGTTAAGTAGGTTCACTAAAGTTGTTCGCTCTCCGAATGGTTCCGTCACCGTCAGTACGGAACCACAACTAGATCAAATTTCCGGCTACAGCGCATTATTAAGCGGTAGAGTTAACATGGTTATGGACTCGTTCAGGTTTGGTTCTAAGTTCGCTACCATCGCAGTTCGTTACGCAGTGGGTCGTCAGCAATTTGCACCTAAAAAAGGTTTGTCCGAGACCCAGTTGATTGATTATCCCTTACACCAATACCGCGTTTTGCCACAATTGTGTGTTCCGTACCTGGTGTCACCTGTAGCGTTCAAATTAATGGACAATTATTATTCCACTTTGGATGAGTTATATAAAGCATCCTCCTCTGCAAATAAAGCCGCTTTGGTTACAGTGAGTAAGAAATTGAAAAATCTGTTCATAGACAGTGCTAGTTTGAAGGCAACCAACACCTGGCTAATTGCTACTTTGATTGATGAATTAAGGCAGACTTGTGGGGGGCATGGTTATTCTCAGTATAATGGCTTTGGTAAAGGTTATGATGACTGGGTAGTCCAGTGCACATGGGAGGGTGACAACAATGTCTTGTCTTTAACTTCAGCCAAATCGATTTTGAAGAAGTTTATTGACTCTGCTACCAAGGGCAAATTTGACGAAACGCAAGATGTTGATTCATTCTCTTACTTGAAACCTCAATACCTAGGATCAGTAATCTCTGGCCAAACAAAGAGTAGCCTGAACGACTTAGGCGATTACACCGAAATTTGGTCGATAACTTTGGTAAAACTATTAGCACATATTGGTTCCTTGATCGAAAAATCAAGAAATATCGATAGTGTCTCCAAGCTTTTAGTTTTAGTATCCAAGTTCCATGCACTACGTTGTATGTTGAAAACCTATTACGAAAAGTTGAGCTCCCCTACCGACTCTAATATTTCCGATGAAGGCACCAAGGAGTCTTTGTGGAACGTTTACAAGCTATTTTCCTTGTATTTCATTGACAAACATTCGGGTGAATTCCAACAATTCAAGATTTTTACTCCTGATCAGATCTCTAAACTTGTACAACCGCAGCTTCTTGCCCTTCTACCAATTGTGAGAAAAGACTGCATAAGTTTAACTGATTCCTTTGAATTACCAGACGCTATGTTAAATGCTCCTATCGGCTATTTCGATGGTGATATCTATCACAACTACTTTGATGCGGTCTGCCGCAATAATCCAGTAGAGTCGGATGGACCAGGTAAGCCTTCTTATCATGAACTGTTGAGTACCATGCTAGGCAGAGGGTTCGAGTTCGATCAGAAGTTGGGTGGTGCCGCTAAAACAGAGACCCTGTTAAAACTAAACAAATAAGCTTGTCATCTCTCTTTTGTCATCTCTTTTCAGTGCTTTGCGAGTTCTTAGCAATTTGTTGCGCCATCATTTTTTTTCCGACACCAGACAAAAGTACCAAACCCCCGGGAAAATAGCCACTTTTACATGCACAACGGTTTTCTTTCTAATTAATTACATATTCACTATTATTTACATTATTGTAACGAATTAACGACTATTTTTAATGGTACTTATTATTGAGAGAAAAAAAAAGAAGAAAAATAAATGCCACCTCCTAGAATCGAACCAGGGTTTCAACAGCCACAATGTTGTGTACTAACCACTATACTAAGATGGCAAACTTTAGTTAAAAGGTTCCGTGCAGAAGGAATATTTATTGATGGTGTAAAAGACAATAAATTATAAATATTTATTGTTCCGTTCGTGGTATGTGTTTAGCCCAGCCGTAGTTATAATGGTTGATAATTAGTAAGTTTCCTAAGTTGTAATGATTAAAAATAAGCAGTTTTCTCTTGTTATTATTGTTGGAACAGGATTCAACTTTTGTCCATCTATTACTATTATATACGGTGTTAAAAGATGACATAAACTACAAGATCAGTAAGTTAAGATTCAAAGTGTCGTCGAAATTAATGGAAGCTGAAGCGCAAGGACTGATATTGTAATAGGATCAATTAATGACAACATATAAAAAGAGGAACAGAATCATTTATAATATTATGCAAAACTACCGATTCCTATTTGCAGATTCCTAAATCCATGAGGGGAATATCTAGTATAATTTATATACATAATATTATAAAATTAAGAATAATGGAATCCCAAAAATTATCATATAATTTCAAAGCTCCAGGGGTCCTGGAATATTAAACTATACGGACAGTTTGTGGAATTCCTTGGCATAATCGTTTGAGCCCTTCTAGGTAGTTGGTTGAATCGTTATGTTAACATTGCACCTAATTGCTATTTCATAAATACTAGTTCACTTTTAGACACAAGCAATTATTTAGCACCTTTAACCAGTCTATTAATCATTTATAATAGAATCAGTATGCAAGATTTAATTATGATAGAAAGCATGGAATGCTCTTCAAGATCATACCCTTTAGTTTAATACCTAAAAAGATTATGGAATCGTGTTTCCCGAATAGTATTAAAACGTACAAAGTGAAAGAATACAGTTTTGAGGCAAAAGATCGGCATGACTTAATTATTGGTAGTAGTCGTAGTAGTAGTAGTAGTAGTAGTAGTAGTAGTAGTAGTATTGGCAGGATACCCCCGAAAAAGTTATGGAAAGCTCACACAAAAGAAACAGATACCGGATCTTTTGCCGATTCTTTGCCGATTCTTTCAATGCTTTTCAAAGTCGGTCGTTTTTTGAAAATCTTGATTTGTTATTATTAGAGGAACAGTTTATGGCTTAGATCTTTACAGAATGGAACTTCGACAAGAGTGTGTAATTTAAGTATAAATATTTCCGTATTGAATCTTGACGTAATAGTATATAGAAAGGAGGATATGGTATAACTTTTCGGATCCGACATTACATGCACAAGGATCGTCAACTCCGATTTTCAATGGGTAAAATAACCGTTCCCATCGGCCATTTTCTATTTATCAAAGGTCCTTTAAGACCACTTATCTATATTTCGAGACTATGCCAGGGAAGCTTGTATTGCTTGTGTTTTTACTTCAATATTACATTCTTTTTCCTGATCAAAAATCTGTCATTTCAAAAGAGTCATCAATTTCAGTACTTGGAAGACTAGTGTACTTCTTGTTTTCCTTTGTTTTGGATTTAGGTTTTGCTTTATTGAAGTCATTATCTTCCGGTGCTGCGCCTTCTAATTGTTCATTTTGCTCTAATTCATCGTCTACGCCAAGTCCGGTCTCCAAGTCATCTGCCCAAGAGACGGTCTTGTTTGGACTATCATGTTGCCTATTATTGGGATCAACAAGAATCGTGGAATGAGCTTTTCTTCTCATCCTTCTATCGTACACATAAACGGCAACTACAATAACCAAAAAGGCTATAATGGTAATTATTATAGCCTTGTGTTTATACATCGAGATTTTTTCTGAAAATTCTTCTACTTCTTCTTCTTCTTGTTCATATTCTAAAGATTTGTGTCTGTTATCTTCAAGGCCTTGATTATTTTCTTTTTCGTCATCGTCCTCGTCATCGTCATCGTCATCGTGATCGTCATCGTCATCGTCATCGTGATCGTCATCGTGATCGTCGTCATCATTGTCCTCGTGATCGTCATTGTCCTCGTGATCGTCATCGTCGCCGTTGTTGTGATCGTCGTGATCATTGTCATCATCGTCATCGTCGTCATCGTCGTCATCATCGCCGTCTTCTTTTTCTTTTTCTTCTTCTTCTTCTTCTTCTTCTTCTTGTCCCTGTTGTTTTTCGTCTTGCCCTTGTTGCTCTTCGTTTTGATGAGCTTGTTCTTTTGACGATGGAGCAGAATCTTCATTCTTATCCTCATCCTTGATGCCTTCCTTTTTAGCATCGCCTTCCTCATTACCATCGTCGTCAGTGGTAATCATGATGTTTTTTCCATTCTCATCAGATACAATAACATTATTCATATAAATATCAATAATTCCCCTACTCACTAAACCTTTGTCAAACGGAACCATGTGAGAGGCATTGTAAACGCTAACAAAAGTCAACTTTCTATCATATTTCACATATCCACTAAATTCATTGTTGTCATCCGTAATATTCGTTTTGTGAATCCAATCAAATAAAACAGCATCCTCGCTGAAACCCTTTGATCCGCCCCATTGCATCGTATTTATGGTATCTAGAACACCTTTGTTATTACAAATTAAATCTTTATCGCCATTGAATAAAACAATCTCAATGCCGTTTTCTAATAATTCAGGTAACAAACGGACAGACGGTTTTGAAATCGGGTTGGATAGTTTCTCTCCTACACGTAGATTACATTCATCCCAATGATTGATTTTATCAGAATCCAAATGCAACGAGTCAATAACACCTGGTGTACTAAAGAATTTTCTAACAAAGGAAATATCTTGTGGCCAATTCATTCCACACGCTGGAAAACTATCTCTCAAACTGTAGTCATAAATGTTCAAACAGTCCGTACTTCCCTTTTTGGGCGATTGTTTAGTAGAAGACAACAGAAGGTTTAGAATATTTTCACATTCTGAGTAGGAAAATTGAGTCGTTTCATCTGAATTATGAGAGTTTATCAGCTTTTGACAGTTTTCGTGCGCATTAGTCAATTCTTTGAAACGAGGATTGCTTTTGTCAATCAGTTCGTTTTCAATTGCAAAGGGGAGATATGATAGAGATTGTGTATTTGGGTCAATCCAACCATTACCAATCAACAGTGCTTTCAAATCATAAGTGTCCCCGTCGATTTGTGAAAATTTGTTATGATTCAAAATGGCGCTGGCAAAAAATGGAATGTATTGTCCAGCATAACTTTCACCTGAAATTATGATTTCCCTGGACAAATCCTGAGGAAAAACTTTGAAATAATTCTCTAAAAAATCCATAAAATGTTCAGTCACTTTTTCCAAATCCACATCAAATTGACTTGTGTCAGTTCCGCCATTATTCTTATCGACAGAAAATCCGGTACCAGTAGGCTGGTCGATAAATAAAAGGTCACCTTTGGAAATCCAAGACCCCTCATTGAGATAAAGTTTACCGTCTGAATTTACTCTGAAGGGACCAGACTCTACTAAGGCCCCATCCATGGAAGAGCAACCGGGCCCACCGTTTAACCATATGATCAAGGGACGATCGGTGTTCGCATCAGAATCGTTCTTAGCAAATTTCCAAAAAAAATATTCCAGGTTCGAGCCATCGTCTTCATCTGCGTCTTCAGAACGTAACGGAATATGACCAGCATACATTTGAGGGATCTTTGAGGGATCTTCTACTAGAGATAACCCTGGCAAAAGCTCATATGCCACTTTAAAGTCATTGGATGACGGAAGGGATGCTGAAATCCGGATTAGAGTAAATACGGCAAGCCATGTCGGAAACCACTTGCGGTAGAACATTTATTCGAGCCTTTATTGTTACTTTTATCAAAACTAATGTGTGGCTAATAAAGTCTTTCAAGCAGTTCGTGCCCGAACTATGACTAAAATTAGTTTTTCGCTATTTACTTCAATCTTAATTTCAACGTTACTTTTTTTTTTCCTTTTCAGTATTTCGCTTTTTTCTGGTTTTTACTACGTATGCATGTCACATAATATTGACAAACAGGGAAGGCGCAACCTTGGAGAGCTGAAGAGCTCTCGATCCATGGCCCAAATATTTCAACTAAGATTGTTACGTATGTTATCGGGTTTTTCTATGGATTACTATAGATTGAAATTTCAAGGACCTTTTGCGTACTGCAGCAAAGACAAGTGCGTCACAGCTCAGTATTTGATCTAAACATGTTCGTTGAACTAAGACAGGCATAGCTTTCGCAAACTTTGTGCTTACCGGATTAAATCTGTGAAGTTTGCTACGTTATAGCTAATAACCATTTAAATTGTATGATGATCTTTGGGATTCCATTATTTCTTAATGTTATAATATTATGTATATAGATTATACTAGAGATTCTCCTCATGGATTTAGGAATCCGCAGAAAGGAATCAGAAATTTTGCATAATATTGTAAATGATTCTGTTCCTCTTTTTATATGTTGTCATTCATTGATCCCATTACAATATCAATCCTTGCGTTTCAGCTTCCATTAATTTCGACGACACTTTAAATCTTAACTTACTGGTCTTGTAATTTATGTCATCTTTTAACACCGTATATAATAGTAATAGATGGACAATAGTTGAATCTTGTTCCAACAGTAGCCATTATTGCGCTTTTCGAAATTAAACTGGCAAAAAGCACCCGAAAGCTGTTTTTAAACTAGTAATATACGCATTATTATTTCTTGATCTCATTACCTATGAATCCCTGCGCTTTAATTCCATTAAATGCGACGACAGTTTGAATCTTGTTTTACTGGTAGTGGTTTTATGTCAGCATCTCACGCCATATATAATAATAATAGATAGACGATACTAGAATCCTGTTTCGACAGAGCTCTGTTCCAACAACATATGAGAGTGACTGTCGTATATCGCAGTTGTTCTTTTCTGGTTTAATATTCGCTCGTGGTCAAAGCAGCCGAAGAACTCATCCTTGTTAGCTCAGTTGGTAGAGCGTTCGGCTTTTAAGCAATTTGCTTAGGCAAGGATACCGAAATGTCAGGGGTTCGAGCCCCCTATGAGGAGTTCTTTCTTTTTTAATTTTTGTTCATATATATTTGCTTTCTTTTCTTTTTACCACTACAATGGAAACCTTCTCCAGTTCCTGAACGGCACTTGGAAAGTTCACGATCACAGCCTTTCGCTATTCAATGCCATAAAAGTTGCTTTTCGAGTCACTTATCTATATGGAACTACCAAATTCCATTGGAATTTTTCACATGGGACATCCGGGTCATCTTTTAGACTATTATTTCTTTTTCACCTTTTTTCCATATTTTTCACTCTCGAAGCCCAAATTATGACTAACCTGTAAGTTTAATGATAGTTTTGGAGACTTATATCTCCATCGTTTTCCTTATCTTTTGTAAGGCGTTTTTTTAATACTTTTTCCAGCTATATATTTAGTCATCTTAGTTTCAAGACACTTTTTTATTTCTTCTTCGTTTCGAACAATTTGCTTCAATATTTCCCTATAATTGATATAGTCAGTAAACAGCATAACTAGCCATCACTACCATGACACTACCTGAATCTAAAGACTTTTCTTATTTATTTTCGGAGGAAACCAAAGCTCGTAAACCATCTCCATTGAAGACCTGCATCCATCTTTTCCATGACCCTAATATTGTCTTCTTGGGTGGTGGTTTGCCATTGAAGGACTATTTCCCATGGGATAATCTAACCGTTGATTCGCCCAAACCACCTTTCTCTCAGGGCATTGGCGCTCCAATTGACGAGCAGAACTCTTTGAAATACACTGTCAACAAGGACTACGCTGATGCAGGTGCTAATCCCTTTCACGATATTCCATTGTCGAGAGCTTTGCAGTACGGGTTCAGTGCAGGTCAACCTGAATTATTGGATTTCATTAAAGAGCACACTAAGATCATCCATGACATAAAATACAAAGATTGGGACGTCATTGCCACTGCAGGTAACACTAACGCTTGGGAATCTACTTTGAGAGTTTTTTGTAACAGAGGAGACGTCATCTTAGCCGAAGCCCATTCTTTTTCATCTTCTTTGGCTGCTGCTGAAGCTCAAGGTATTATTACCTTCCCTGTACCAATTGATGCTGATGGTATCATCCCTGAAAAATTGGCAAAAATTATGGACAACTGGACTCCTGGTGCTCCCAGACCAAAATTATTATACACTATCCCAACGGGCCAAAATCCAACAGGGACTTCTATAGCTGATGATAGAAAGGAAGCAATCTACAAGATTGCTCAAAAGCACGATTTCTTAATTGTGGAAGACGAACCTTACTATTTCCTACAAATGAACCCCTACATCAAAGACTTAAAGGAGAGAGAGAAGGCTCAAAGTTCTCCAAAGCAAGACCATGATGAGTTTTTGAAATCGTTGTCCAATACTTTCCTTTCCTTGGACACTGAAGGTCGTGTCATAAGAATGGATTCGTTCTCGAAAGTGTTGGCTCCAGGAACAAGATTGGGGTGGATTACAGGTTCATCCAGGATTTTGGAACCTTACTTCAGTTTGCATGAAATGACTATTCAAGCTCCAGCAGGTTTCACACAAGTCTTGGTCAACGCTACACTGTCTAGATGGGGCCAAAAGGGTTATTTAGACTGGTTACTTGGTCTACGTCATGAATACACTTTGAAACGTGATCGCGCCATTGATGCCCTTTACGAATACCTACCACAAAACGATACCTTTGTTATCAACCCACCAATCGCAGGTATGTTCTTCACCGTGAACATCGATGCCTCTGCTCATCCTGAATTCAAAACAAAATACAATTCGGATCCTTACCAGTTGGAACAAACTATGTACAAGAAAGTTGTCGAGAATGGTGTTCTAGTGGTGCCTGGTTCTTGGTTCAAGAGTGAGGGTGAAACGAAACCTCCTCAACCTGCTGAATCTAAAGAGGTCAGTAACCCAAACATTATTTTCTTCAGAGGTACTTATGCTGCTGTCTCTCCAGAAAAATTGGTTGAAGGTATAAAAAGATTGGGTGATACATTACATGAAGAGTTTGGTATTGCCAAATAGACCCGTAGACATATCTAACTATATATATATATATGTACGTTTATATAACATTTTGACTTTAAAGACCGTTTGCTTTTCCAGGAAAATCGTAAGCAATCTCTGAAATAATATCTCCTATTTTTTACTAAAAATACAGTCGTATATAAATATACGCAAAAATACAGTATGAACCAGGAATCAAAAAAGTGAAATGGAACTTGATAAAATTTCACACGTTTACGTGGAATCTTGCGGTTCTAATTGATCTAAGACTTCACAGTTCGGATGAATGACATAAACAATTTTATTGCCTTGATTCTCCACATTTTCCATTTCTCTTAAATTATGCCTGGTACCACGTATTTCCATCAAGATTCTATCCTTGACTAATCTTTTTATGACTTTAAACGCTAGTTTCCTTTCTTCCCAATATTCTGCCAGTGAACCCAAGTCATTTTCCTTTTGTAATAAGTACCAATCAACAATATCAACAGCGCTTAGTTCTTCCCCACCTTCCCTATCTACTTCAGCAATCTTTCTAACAACCATGTTCATTATTGACACATATTTATCATAAGTAACCGTTGTCTTCTTTTTATCACCTGATGGCCCAGTTGTGTTTCCATCCTGTCCTTTGTTTGTGTCCGTGGGTGGTATAGTTGTTGTTCCATTGGCTCCTGTATCATCGTTGTTGTGGTTACCGTTATTACTATCATTGTTTTCGGATTCCGTGCGGTTTTGACTTTCGACATTGTCAAACTCCTCATCCATTTCAACATCATCCACATCGACACGAATGATACTTTGTCTTAAAAGATCGTAAGCTTCGGCAATGAAAGATGGGGTAATTTCATCGACGCAATTGGCCCTCGCGATAGCTTCTGATAATCTAATCATACTTTCTAGTTGTCTAACAGTGATTCTATAACTCGATCTACTGAACCCTTGTGCGTCATCGTTTCTTAGATCTTTGTATTTTTCGACTAGATACCCACGGGCTTCTTTAGTCAAGATTGGTTTGAAAGTGCGTGCGTACTTGATATAACGACGTAATTGCTCCGCACTGAATGGTGGCTCAATGGCCTCATCTCTTTTCATGTGCAGATCAACGATATGGGATGCCAGTTCGGTATCAATTTTTTCATTACAATCGTCAAGAACAACAAAAAATAGATCGAACCTGGACATGATTGGCGCTGTCATATTTAGATTACCTCTTAGCGATAGTTTTCTATTATATCTTCCAGCAACTGGGTTTGCAGCAGCTAAAATGGATGTTCTCGCATTCAAAGTAGCATGAATACCAGCTTTAGCAATGGAAATAGTTTGTTGTTCCATAGCTTCATGGATGGCAACTTGATCTGAAATATCCATTTTATCAAACTCATCGATACAACAGATACCGTTATCGGCAAGCATTAAAGCACCCGCTTCAATAGTATAATCACCACCCTCTTCATCTCTTACCACTGCAGCTGTTAAACCTGCAGCAGATGAAGCTTTACCAGAAGTATAAACCGATCTTGGTGCAAAGCCCACAACGTATTTTAAGAACTGAGACTTAGAAGTTGACGGGTCACCAACAACACAAATGTTAATATCACCTCTTAACTTGATACCTTCCACAGTACTCTTATGTACACCACCAAGCATTTGTAGCAAAATACCTTTTTTCACAGCCTCATGGCCAAAAACTGCAGGAGCAATAGATCTAACCAGTTTGTCGTAAATGTGCTCGTCTTTAACCATGTCTTTCAATTCATTAATCTCATCTGAGCTCAGACTGTTCAAGAATACTTCTTGATCCTTTTCATTATCTTGATATACGTTATTAGCTTGCAAATTGGCAGCCATTTGTAGTTCTGTGTCTCTGTTGCTGGAACCACTATCCGGGTTGTTTGCGCCAATGTTTGAGCCAATACTTATCACATGACATGCCAGAAAGCTGATTTTATATGTCAAATCGCGAACACCAAGTGAACGTAAACCAGTGACACCACTATTCAACCCTTCGGTGGTTTTTGAGATACCTCTGCTATCTAATGATGAACTTGGTTTCACACCCGGTAGCCCTAATTGGGTAACGTCGGGCACTACAATTTCTACACCTGTGAATTTACAACGGTCACCAGGCTTGGCTCTTTCTACACTATCTCCTCGAAGGATGACGTCTAATGTACGTGGCATGGAACCGGTGGGTATTTCGTTGGCATTTTCTTGAATTCTAACTTTTTGCCAATCAAGAAATCTTGATCTTGAAACATTTAATGTCCAAAAGGCTCTATTTTCGCACGATGGATTAGGGCAGAACGTTGGTTCAGTGTACTTGAAGGATTGTTCTACATTATCCACAATAGCACGACACATGTCACATGTAAAGCTCGCCTTGTATAATTCTGGGCGGACTTCAGATGTTCTCGTTACTGTCCCCGATATACTCAACAATGAACCGATTTTTTCGGATCTAATGTCACGAATCCTATGAACTGTTGGTAAGTTAAAGAAACTGATTTGAAAAGCACGTTCTGTTTGTTCAGGTGAGGTGGAAGTTGTTATTGATCTTGTTGCCATGGCAGATGTCCCGTTTCCCGGTGCAGCGGAGGATCCGGAGTCTCTTGGTAAGCTCGAACCATTCATGTCATCGTCTTGTTGTTCCTGATCATCTGCATCAGTACCATCACCACTGGACCTATGCAAGGAGTCGCTTGTGTTTAATAATTCAGGCGCATATTTTCTCACTACTCTTCTCAAACCCTTTTGCAAAAATGGTAAGAATCTATAGTACTGTTCAGAGATGGCCATAGCTAAAGCGCCATTTTCTCTCATGGATAAGTGCTGATAATCGATATAAATGGTGTTCAAATCATAGATTTTCATAAATTCAATTTGAGCTCTGTAAACTTTCTCAGTTTCACCAGTATCAGCAGATTGAACGGAAAAATCCTCCAGAAACTGTTCAAACGCTTCGCGAACTTTTTCACCAGTCACGTCATCAACTTTCTTAACATGGTTCAGAGCTCTGCTTTTGAAGCTTTTAACGGGTTCATTATCCTCCAATTCGTTAGTTGTAGAGGCATCAGTATGTAATCTCTGAGAACTGAATTGAGTAGAATCGTTAGCGAAAGGACGGGTTTGTGAGTTGGTAGCCTGTGGTTGAGATGAACTTGGGAAATGCAACCTGGAGCCTATTTGAGAGTCGTTTTCTAGCCCACTGCTACTTCCGAAACCAGCACCTATCGACGAAGGTGGGGGTGAAGAGTTGGAAGGTCTATTACTACTGGGCGTGTCAGCTGGAAATGGAGACGACATGGTACAATTATTATTTACCCGCTTGCGTGTGTCTGTTGTCCTCAATTAGGCAGTGGCTACACACTTATAATATGACTGCAAATCACTTATGCTCGACTTGTTGTCGTTATTATTGTAGATTAAGAACGAGAAAAAATATTCAAGATGCGGCCTTAGGCGCTTTTCCCAAAAGGGAAATATAATGGCCAAATTTAGGCAGCATTGCCCAGAACGGAAAGAACTACAACAAACCACGTACAGTGATGGTACTAGCTAATTGCCAAGTTGGTCTCTTCCTTTGATACTGTCTCTGGTCAACGGGCTGGATGTGTTTCCGACGTAGCCAAGAGCGCGCTTGGCATATTCTACAATAGAGCGTCTGGTTTTGTCCTTTGGGTAGTTCTTTCTAATAACCATTTAAGTTGTATGATGATCTTTGGGATTCCATTGTTTCTTAATGTTATAATATTACGTATATAGATTATACTAGAGATTCTCCTCATGGATTTAGGAATCCACAGAAAGAAATCAATAATTTTGCATAATATTATAAATGATTCTGTTCCTCTTT